>NC_084734.1:19748345-19820845 GCF_033978785.1 Entelurus aequoreus
AATCGGACTGCTTGTGTCTGCAGAGATCACTTTGTAAAACGTTTGTTTGAACATTTGATTTGTTTGAGAAACTTTGCGTGATTCAATCGAGTTTTCTCTCTCTACTGTATTAGCAGTGTTAGAGAGCAGAACTAAATGTAAAGAAAGGACAAGAGATCACATTAGTTTGTGTTTTTTTGTGGTCGCTATGCCTAAATATAACTAGATGACGTCATGTTAAGTCTTAGTAATAAATATTGTGATTGTTGGTCCAATCCACCGTAGTTTTATTGTCCATTTTCAGAACAGAAACTAAAAGCTTAGTTGTTGTTGTGCAGGAAAGCCAAGTGCTTGATTCGACACGGAGGACCATACTATAAAGTCTTTAGTGCCACTTGTTAGCATCAAGAAAACATCCTTAATAATATTAATAAACTAAATGAATACATCTCTGGTAGGCTCAGCATCATATACTGAATTTTGGCATCGCTAGCAAACATTGCTGAACAACAGGGACATCTTTAGCTAAATAATGAGACAAAATATGAACTTCACACCATAAAAACAACTGCGGACATGAATTGTAGATGACACTAATATTTTTAGCAGGAAATCAACTGCAAACAAACATATAATTTTTCTCATTAGCGTCACAATCACAGCAGCACTCGTTATGTCAATTAAATACGTTACTTAGAGATGCACGAATAAACCCAACCTTGTCTTTCACAGATTCATGTTTAATTTGTGGACCCCTCAGATGTAAATACATGATGTGCCTTCAATCTTTTTTTCTTTAAGTCCTTGTGAGTGTCCAAGGAATGGAGGTCGAGGCAAGCAGTACCGTCTTGGTGACGATGAATGCTTTAAATCTTTCAGAATTGTTCTTTCTTAAAGGCCTACTGAAACCCGCAAAGTTGGTAGAGTGGCCGTGCCAGCAATCGGAGTGTTGCTGGTTACTGGGGTTCAATTCCCACCTTCTACCTTCCTAGTCACGTCCGTTGTGTCCTTGGGCAAGACACTTCACCCTTTGCCTCTGAAGGCTGCTGGTTAGCGCCTTGCATGGCAGCTCCCGCCATCAGTGTGTGAATGTGTGTGTGAATGGGTAAATGTGGAAATACTGTCAAAGCGCTTTGAGTACCTTGAAGGTAGAAAAGCGCTATACAAGTATAACCCATTTATTATTTATTTATTTACCGACCACGCAGTCTGATAGTTTGTATATCAATGATGAAATCTTAACATTGCAACACATGCCAATACGGCCGGGTTAACTTATAAAGTGCAATTTTAAATTTCCCGCTAAACTTCCGGTTGAAAACGTCTTTGGATGATGACGTATGCGCGTGACGTACCCAGTGAAACAGAAGTATCGGTACACCATTGAAAACAATACAAAATAGCTCTGTTTTCATCTCATAATTCCACAGTATTCTGGACATCTGCGTTGGTGAATCTTTTGCAATTTGTTTAATGAACAATGGAGACGGCAAAGAAGAAAGTTGTAGGTGGGATCGGTGTATTAGCGGCTGGCTGTAGCAACACAGCCAGGAGGACTTACTTGGATAGCAGACGCGCTAGCCGCCAACCGCACGGATGATCGGGTGAAGTCCTTCGTCGCGCCGTCGATCGCTGGAACGCAGGTGAGCACGGGTGTTGATGAGCAGATGAGGGCTGGCGGGCGTAGGTGGAGCGCTAATGTTTTTATAATAGGTCTGTGAGGTCCGGTTGCTAAGTTAGCTTCAATGGCGTCGTTAGCAACAGCATTGTTAAGCTTTGCCAGGCTGAGAATTATTAACCGTGCAGTTACATGTACATGGTTTAATAGTATTGTTGATCTTCTGTCTATCCTTCCAGTCAGGGATTTATTTATTTTGTTTCTATCTGTATTTGAGCCAGATGCTATCACGTTAGCTCAGTAGCTAAAGAGCTTCGCCGATGTATTGTTGTGGAGATAAAAGTCACTGTGAATGTCCATTTCGCGTTCTCGACTCTCATTTTCAAGAGGATATAGTATCCGAGGTGGTTTAAAATACAAATCCGTGATCCACAATAGAAAAAGGAGAGAGTGTGGAATCCAATGAGCCAGCTTGTACCTAAGTTACGGTCAGAGCGAAAAAAGATATGTCTTGCACTGCATTCTAGTCCGTCACTCTAACGTTCCTCATCCACAAATCTTTCATCCTCGCTCAAATTAATTGGGTAATCGTCGCTTTCTCGGTCCGAATCGCTCTAGTTGCATTGAAAACAATACGAAAATATGAGGAGGCGAACAACTGACTACGTCACGCTACTTCCGGTAGGGGCAATGCTTTTTTTTTATCAGAGACCAAAAGTTGCGAACTTTATCGTCGTCGTTCTATACTAAATCCTTTCAGCAAAAATATGGCAAAATCGCGAAATGATCATGTATGACACATAGAATGGATCTGCTATCCCCGTTTGAATAAAATAATTTCATTTCAGTAGGCCTTTAAGAGTGTATAAATCCACTCCATCCCATTTTAAATATTTTCTCATGATTGCTCATCTATTTGCCTCCAAACCTTTCCAAATATGCCCAAATTTGCACTGATGCAGGTAAAAAAACAGTAGCCTAATGGGACTTTAGACCATCGCCTGAAACCCGCAAATGCCTTTAGGTCATGTGATTGCTACCTAGCAATAATGCCTTGATTTCCCAGTTCTAGCCACCTCCTTTAGACCCACCAAAGGAAATATTGAGGGGTTCTCGCCACCTGTGTGACATAATCCCACCAGAATTCTGTAGTCTTCTCCCGGTTGGGACTCCTCATATTAACCCAAACTGATTGAGTCAACAGTCAACCCTTTGCACCTACGAACCATGGCATCCGATTTGGACTTTTATTCTCACCAACTCAGCTGGCAGTAAAGACTGAAGGCCAAAGCTTGAAACCACCAGATTGGCTTAATCTGCTAACGGCAGAGAAGATCCTACAGTCATTACACCAGACACTCGCTACCTACAAATTTAGTCCATAGATAAAATGAACAGAACCAGAGACAATTGTTGACCTTGATAAACTAACACCCACCATGAACTACTCCAAGATGGCCGGTAGTAGAGAGAGCCCGAAACGCAAGTACTCCCCACGCACCGCCCATAAGGACATGGTCAAATACCTTTGTGGTACATTAGTTCTGGTTTCAGTACATAGAAGTGGACCAGTTTAAGATTACAAACCTGTATCTGAGGTTTGACAATGACCAATGATTGGACTTTCCCAGGGAGAGTGAGGGGTGTGATCCACCACAAAGAGCTTTATACATTGGAGTTGACACATTTCATCAACAGCAACATCACTGAAGACTGTTAGCGTTTAAACACAAAAGCAAATTTGTTGAAAAACTGTTTTTCAGATCGTGAAAATGTCATTCTGCACTTAGGGTATTTTGACAAGAAGTACTGTGGACATGAATGAGAGCTAGTTTACATTAGAATTTGTCTCTCGTCATGCTTATCTAAATGAGAAGGCATCGACCGTATTTTTCGGACTATAAGGCGCACTTAAAATCCATTCATTTTCTCAAAAATCGACAGTGCACCTTATAACCCGATGCGCCTAATGTACGGCATGATTCTGGTTGTGCTTACTGACCTCGAAGCAATTTTAATTGGTACATGGTGTAATGATAAGTGTGACCAGTAGATGGCAGTCACACATAATAGATACATGTAGACTGCAATATGATGGCAGGAAACAACACCAAAACTTTAAATGTTCCATTGAGAATATAGAACATTACACACGGCGCTCAAAAATTTGTTAAAATGTTTTTGGTACGACTTTGGTAAGCTATGAAGCCACACCGCTTGATGGATTGTCGGTGCATTAAACATACGAGTATTATTATGGTGCGTGTATAAGGACTGCAAAATGGCACCTATGAGCAGACATATTATCTGGTGTGGACATTATGTGGACATTCAGGCCAGAATACAAGACTTGACTTTGTGCTGCTGTAGTATCCACCTGAATCTTTACATTTTTAGTCCCACCCACCAAAAAAAATTGTGTTCCAGATATAATATCGTATTTTTCGGACTATAAGGCACACTTAAAATCCATTCATTTTCTCAAAAATGGACAATGCGCCTAATAACCCGGTGTGCCGAATGTACGGCATAATTCTAGTTGTTCTTACCGACCTCGAAGCAATTTTATTTGGTACATGGTGTAATGATAAGTGTGACCAGTAGATGGCAGTCATACATAAGAGATACGTGTAGACTGCAATATGACGGCAGTAAACAACACCAAAACTTTAAATGTTCCATTGAGAATATAGAACATTACACACGACGCTCAAAAATCTGTTAAAATGTTTTTAGTACGACTTCGGTAAGCTATGAAGCCGCACCGCTTGATGGATTGTCGGCGCATTAAACATACGAGTATTATTATGGTGCGTGTATAAGGACCACAAAATGGCACCAATTAGCAGACATATTACCTGGCGTTTTGTTTCGCAATATTATGCAAAACCAACTTTTCTTACCTTCTGGTACCTGCTGATGTGTATTTGGGATCTGCATAAGTCCTGAAAATGTGCATTGTAGTCCGTGACGACACCGCTTCTTCTTTTTATCTACCTTCTTTTGTGGCATTCATCCTCCACTGTTGCCATTTCTAATATAAAGTAGTGTAAAGTTCTTACTTATATCTGTCTGTAAACTCGCCATGAAAGCGCTAAAACATACCGGTGTAGTGAGTTTATATTATTTACCCAAGGAACTTTTGTTATTAGAGAGTTCCGGTCAGACGGTTTTTCACGGGACACATTTCCGGCGTTGGTGTTGCATTATTGCGCCACGGATGAGAAGATGCTGCTCTGTTATTGATTGAAGTAAAGTCTGAATGTCATTAAAACAGTTAGCTCCATCTTTT
This sequence comes from Entelurus aequoreus, assembly GCF_033978785.1. NCBI lineage: Eukaryota > Metazoa > Chordata > Actinopteri > Syngnathiformes > Syngnathidae > Entelurus > Entelurus aequoreus. The sequence continues at coordinate 19,753,235 of NC_084734.1, forward strand.
GACACTTCTTCTACTCCCGTCCTTGCACGCTACACCGCTACAACAAAGATGACGGGGAGAAGACGCTGTCGAAGGTGAGCCACGTAAATAAGACCGCCCACAAAACGGCGCATCCTGAAGCGACTGTCAGAAAGGGGCTTGAAGCTGATCTGTAAAACATCATCCATGCAACATTTTGACCAAAGAACCACCATCACATGTTATGTAGACCACAAGGAAGTCTTTTACATTTAGAAACAAAAATAATAATGCGCCTTATGATCCGGTGCGCCTTTTGTATTAAACAAGACCTGAATGGACCCGCTCATCGGCAGTGCGCCTTTTAATCCGGTGGTCCGAAAAATACGGTAATTATAAAAAAAATTTAATCCAACATTCAATACTTAATGTTAAATATTTGCAGAGGCGGCTGGAGTCTTTTTCCTAAGACTAATCCCTTAATAGGAATATGTAAACATTTTGTCAATTACCACAAGATCCAGTCACAAGATGGCGGCGCTTCAAGGCAGCGGCTTCTTGCGAGCGCTCCTGGAAGTGTAGACCGATTTGGCAAAAATACCCCTCAATTCAGTCAATTTCATGGCTGGCTCACAGCGTGTTCACTCCGTGATCACTTACGACCGACTTACGATTCTGGATGTGGAGAGATCGGACCATTTTGGGCTGAAAGATGCGTGTACGGTGGACCTACTCGCTAGCTTGGGAATTCTTCACGAGCTACATCCAGCAGTGGCCTTTGAAGCAGCGGCGTCCACTACCAGCGGAGACCGTCAACGAAAGAGACGTAAGCGATGCGCTCGGAAGCAGAAGCGGGGGTGTCGGGCGGGGCTAACAACAAAGCTAAATGCGTTGTTGTTAGCGGGGCTAACGAAAAAGCTAAATGCTAATCCACAAAGAAGCGCTAATAAGGAGTCTGTTAAGCTAGAACTAGCCAGCGCCAGGCTGGATAATCCCTGCACACATAGCAATTCTCTTAGAATAATATACAACTCACATAATGTTTTTTCTGCGTCAGAGATGGACATGCATTTTACTGAGGTGGCAAACAATCTAAAAATTCCTGTCATATCAATTCCTAGATATGGTCGAAATTATTTAAAGTGCACTATGCATAATAAACGTAACATTATTAATATTGCTACTACGGATACTTTCAACAAAAACTCCTCAAAACAGCCCACTACCTATAATATAGGCTTTTTAAACATAAGGTCACTGTCTTCCAAAACTTTATTAGTTAATGAAGTCATCAGAGACAACAATCTTGATGTCGTTGGTCTAGCCGAGACCTGGCTCAAACCAGACAAATTTTTTGCGCTGGGTGAGGCATCTCCTCCTGGCTATACGGGAACGCATATTGCCCGTCCCATTAAAAGGGGTGGGGGTGTTGCACTAATATACAACAAAAACTTTAGCCTTACCTCGGACCTAAATAATAAATATAACTCGTTTGAGGTGCTTACTGTGAGGTTGCCGCTGCCTCTGCACCTGGCTGTCATCTACCGCCCCCCAGGGCCCTATTCGGACTTTATCAATGAATTTTCAGAGTTCGTTGCTGATCTAGTGACGCACGCCGACAATATAATCATAATGGGAGACTTTAACATCCATATGAATAACCCATCGGACCCTCCATGCGTGGCGCTCCAGACTATAATTGATAGCTGTGGTCTTACACAAATAATAAATGAACCCACGCATCGCAACGGTAATACGATAGATCTAGTGCTTGTCAGGGGTGTCACCACCTCTAAAGTTACGATACTCCCGTACACTAAAGTAATGTCCGATCATTACCTTATAAAATTCGAAGTTCTGACTCATTGTCAACAAACTAATAATAATAATAATAACTACTATAGCAGCCGCAACATTAATGCTGCCACGACGACTCTTACTGACCTACTGCCTTCGGTAATGGCTCTATTGATAACCTCACTAACAGCTTTAACGACGCCCTGCGCGACACCATTGATAGTGTAGCACCGCTAAAGCTAAAAAGGGCCCCTAAAAGGCGTACCCCATGGTTTACAGAAGAAACTAAAGCCCAGAAATTATCATGTAGAAAGCTGGAACGCAAATGGCGTGTGACTAAACTTGAGGTTTTCCATCAAGCATGGAGTGATAGTTTAATAACTTATAAACGCATGCTTACCTCAGCTAAAGCTAAATATTACTCAAATCTCATCCACCTCAACAAAAATGATCCTAAATTTTTGTTTAGTACAGTAGCATCGCTAACCCAACAAGGGACTCCTCCCAGTAGCTCCACCCACTCAGCAGATGACTTTATGAATTTCTTTAATAAGAAAATTGAAGTCATTAGAAAAGAGATTAAAGACAATGCATCTCAGCTACAACTGGGTTCTATTAACACAAATACGACGGTATATACGACGGACACTGCCCTCCAAAATAGTTTCTCTCTCTTTGATGAAATAACATTGGAGGAATTGTTAAAATGTGTAAATGGGACAAAACAAACAACATGTTTACTTGACCCAATTCCTGGGAAACTTATCAAGGAGCTTTTTGTTTTATTAGGTCCATCAGTGTTAAATATTATAAACTTATCACTTTCCTCTGGTACTGTTCCCCTAGCATTCAAAAAAGCGGTTATTCATCCTCTACTCAAAAGACCTAACCTCGATCCTGATCTCCTGGTAAACTACCGGCCGGTGTCCCACCTTCCGTTTATCTCGAAAATTCTCGAAAAAATTGTCGCACAGCAGCTAAATGAACACTTAGCGTCTAACAATCTCTGTGAACCTTTTCAATCCGGTTTCAGGGCAAATCACTCTACGGAGACAGCCCTCGCAAAAATGACTAATGATCTATTGCTAACGATGGATTCTGATGCGTCATCTATGTTGCTGCTTCTTGATCTTAGCGCCGCTTTCGATACTGTTGATCATAATATTTTATTAGAGCGTATCAAAACGCGTATTGGGATGTCAGACTTAGCCTTGTCTTGGTTTAACTCTTATCTTACTGACAGGATGCAGTGTGTCTCCCATAACAATGTGACCTCGGACTATGTTAAGGTAACGTGCGGAGTTCCCCAGGGTTCGGTTCTTGGCACTGCACTCTTTAGTATTTACATGCTGCCGCTAGGTGACATCATACGCAAATACGGTGTTAGCTTTCACTCTTATGCGGATGACACCCAACTCTACATGCCCCTAAAGTTGACCAACACGCCGGATTGTAGTCAGCTGGAGGCGTGTCTTAATGAAATTAAACAATGGATGTCCGCTAACTTTTTGCAACTCAACGCTAAGAAAACGGAAATGCTGATTATCGGTCCTGCTCAACACCGACATCTATTTAATAATACCACCTTAACATTTGACAACCAAACAATTAAACAAGGCGACTCGGTGAAGAATCTGGGTATTATCTTCGACCCAACTCTCTCGTTTGAGTCACACATTAAGTGTTACTAAAACGGCCTTCTTTCATCTCCGTAATATCGCTACAATTCGTTCCATTTTGTCCACAAGCGATGCTGAGATCATTATCCATGCGTTCGTTACATCTCGTCTCGATTACTGTAACGTTTTATTTTCGGGCCTCCCTATGTCTAGCATTAAAAGATTACAGATGGTACAAAATGCGGCTGCTAGACTTTTGACAAAAACAAGAAAGTTTGATCATATTACGCCTATACTGGCTCACTTGCCCTGGCTTCCTGTGCACCTAAGATGCGACTTTAAGGTTTTACTACTTACGTATAAAATACTACACGGTCAAGCTCCTGCCTAGCTTGCCGATTGTATTGTACCATATGTCCCGGCAAGAAATCTGCGTTCAAAGAACTCCGGCTTATTAGTGATTCCCAGAGCCCAAATAAAGTCTACGGGCTATAGAGCGTTTTCTATTCGGGCTCCAATATTATGGAATGCCCTCCCGGTAAAAGTTAGAGATGCTACCTCAGTAGAAGCATTTAAGTCTCATCTTAAAACTCATTTGTATACTCTAGCCTTTAAATAGACTCCCTTTTTTAGACCAGTTGATCTGCCGTTTCTTTTCTTTTCTTTTCTACTCTGCTCCGGGGTGGACCGCTAGCCTGTTCATCGGATGGGGACATCTCTAAGCTGCTGACCCGTCTCCACTCGGGATGGTTCCTGCTGGCCCCACTATGGACTGGACTTTCGCTGATGTGTTGGACTTTCACAATATTATGTCAGACCCACTCGACATCCATTGCTTTCGGTCTCCCCTAGAGGGGGAGGGGGGGTTACCCACATATGCGGTCCTCTCCAAGGTTTCTCATAGTCATTCACATTGACGTCCCACTGGGGTGAGTTTTCCTTGCTCGTATGTGGGCTCTGTACCGAGGATGTCGTTGTGGCTTGTACAGCCCTTTGAGACACTTGTGATTTAGGGCTCTATAAATAAACATTGATTGATTGATTGATTGATAAGCCTGAAACTGCCAGGGGAGAATAATGCTCAAAAGTATTTCATGTTGAATTTTGAGATCGTGAAAATATCATTCTGCACTCGGGTGTTTTGACAAGAAGTACCGTGGACAATGAACTAGAGCTAGTACTACAGTAGAATTTGTCTCTCGTCAGTCATGCTTATCTAAATGAGAACGCATCTAATTTGAATTTGACAGGTAATAACGTTAACATTGTCTTTTAACAAAGAAACAAGGAAGTCCCAATCTTTGTTCAATGAATGTTCTGCAATTTGTCATCCCCAAAGTAAGAACTGAACTGGGCAAGAAAGCATTTAGGTTTTCAGCACCGAAGGCTTGGAATAACCTACAACCGAATCTTCAACTTCAAACCCTTGTTACATTAAATAAGTTTAAAGCTTCTGTGAAATGATTGCAGTCTACCTTGTCTGTATGCACATGTGTTATGTGAGCAAGTTTTAATGTTGTAAATTTGATGTTTTATGTGTTTTTTACTGTTTACTGTTTTTAATTTAACCTTGCTGCTGCCCTCTTGGCCATGTCTCCCTTGGAAAAGAGATCTTTGATCTCAATGGGATTTTACCTGGTTATAGGCCAGACCTGGGCAAAATACGGCCCGTTAAGATTTTCAACCCGGCCCGCCGGACGTTCTACATAATTTTTTTTTAGACCTTTAACATCAAAACTGTAGCTGCCATTATGATGTGCAGTGATGTTTTTAAATGACCATAAGTCTTGAACTATAGAAAGTATTTCATTGGTCTAAATCTGCGCTTTTGGGTGTTATCAATCAAAGTTTACTTATATAGCCCTAAATCACAAGTGTCTCAAAGGGCTGCACAAGCCACAAGGACGTTATAGGAGTTATTACGGTAATCTACGTCACAGCAGGTCAGACCAGAAACTAACCAGAGCAGAGCAGCCTAAGCCTCTCCCCAGCCACTTCGTCCAGCTCTTCCCGGGGGATCCCGAGGCGTTCCCAGGCCAGCCGGGAGACATACCGTAATTTCCGGACTATAAGCCGCACCTGACTATAAGCCGCACCAGCTAAATTTAGGGGAAAATACAGATTGCTCCATATATAAGCCGCACCCGACTATAAGCCGCAGGGTTTTGATGCGTAATTACCGTAGTATATAGGGGTTCCTGCTACCACGGAGGGGATTGTCGGGACAGAGATGACTGTTTGGGAACGCAAAGCGTCCCATTTATTAACAATAAATCTTTCAATCATTCAATCAAACTTTCACATCTTTGACATGGCGAACAGCATTTGTGCAGAGTACAAATAATACAACGGTGCAAAGTAATACAAAGTGCTCGCATGTACGTTATCAAAATAACCAGCCTACCGGTATATGAAAAGTCAGTCTTTAATCATTGTGTCATCGTCTTCCTCCTGCGTACTAAAACCACCGAAATCCTCTTCGTCGGTGTCGGAGAAGAACAGGCCGTAAATAAGCCGCACCCTTGTATAAGCCGCAGGGACCAGAACGAGGGGAAAAAGTAGCGGCTAATAGTCCGGAAATTACGGTAGTCTTCCCAACGTGTCCTGGGTCTTCCCCTTGGCCTCCTACCGGTCAGACGTGCCCTAAACACCTCCCTAGGGAGGCGTTCGGGTGGCATCCTGACCAGATGCCCGAACCACCTCATCTGGCTCCTCTCGATGTGGAGGAGCAGCGGCTTTACTTTGAGCTGCTCCCGGATGACAGAGCTTCTCACCTTATCTATACAGGGGGCGGTATGGCGTAGTGGGTAGAGCGGCCGTGCCAGAAACCTGAGGGTTGCAGGTTCGCTCCCCCGCCTCTTGACATCCAAATCGCTGCCGTTGTGTCCTTGGGCAGGACACTTCACCCTTGCCCCCGGTGCCACTCACACTGGTGAATGAATGATGAATGAATGATAGGTGGTGGTCGCAGGGGCCGTAGGCGCAAACTGGCAGCCTTGCTTCCGTCAGTCTACCCCAGGGCAGCTGTGGCTACAAATGTAGCTTACCACCACCAGGTGTGAATGAATGATGGGTTCCCCCTTCTCTGGGACGGCGTGGCGAAGTTGGTAGAGTGGCTGTGCCAGCAATCGGAGTGTTGCTGGTTACGGGGGTTCAATTCCCACCTTCTACCTTCCTAGTCACGTCCGTTGTGTCCTTGGGCAAGACACTTCACCCTTTGCCTCTGATGGCTGCTGGTTAGCGCCTTGCATGGCCGCTCCCGCCATCAGTGTGTGAATGTGTGTGTGAATGGGTAAATGTGGAAATACTGTCAAAGCGCTTTGAGTACCTTGAAGGTAGAAAAGCGCTATACAAGTATAACCCATTTATCATTATCATTTATCTCTGTAAGTGCTTTGAGTAACTAATAATAGAAAAGTGCGATATAAAATCTAATCCATTATTATTATTATTATCTCTAAGGGAGAACCCCGCCACCCGGCAGAGGAAACTCATTTCGGCTGCTTGTACCCGTGATCTTGTCCTTTCGGTCATAACCCAAAGCTCATGACCATAGGTGAGGATGGGAACGTAGATCGACCGGTAAATTGAGAGCTTTGCCTTCCGGCTCAGCTCCTTCTTCACCACAACGGATCGATACAGCGTCCGCATTACTGAAGACGCCGCACCGATCCGCCTGTCGATCTCATGATCCACTCTTCCCTCACTCGTGAACATACTTGCCAACCCTCCCGATTTTCCCAGGAGACTCCAGAATTTCAGTGCCCCTCCCAAAAATCTCCTGGGGCAACCATTCTCCCGAATTTCTCCCGATTTCCACCCGGTTATCAATTTTGGGGGCGTGCCTTAAAGGCAGTGTCTTCTACAACCTGTCGTCATGTCTGCTTTCCTACATACAAACAGCGTGCCGGCCCAGTGGCATAATATAATCGGCTTTTACACACAGAAACACACACACAAGTGAATGCAATGCATACTTGAACAACTTTAACACTGTTACTAATATGCGCCACACTGTGAACCCACACCAAACAAGAATGACAAACACATTTCGGGAGAACATCCGCACCGTAACACAACATAAACACAACAGAACAAGTACTCAGAACACCTTGCAGCACTAACTCTTCCAGGACGCTACAATACACACCCCCGCTACCACCAAACCCCACCCTCCCAACCCCGGCCACCTCAACCACGCCCCCGCCACCGCCCCCCCATCTCCCGAAGTCGGAGGTCTCAAGGTTGGCAAGTATGCTCGTGAACAAGACTCCGAGGTACTTGAACTCCTCCAAACACATACTGTACAGCAGATATTTACAGCTAAATGTGTATTTATATTATTTATATATATATATATTACGGGTAAAATATCTACAGTTCATGTAATATTTCCATTTTTACAAGCAATAAACAGGTTTAGTGCTTCATACTGAAAGAGATATGGAAGCTCACCTATTGCCCTCAGCAAACAGCAGTCCTTCCCAGGTACGCTCACAATAGACGCACCTTTATTTTTCTTCCCCGCTGTAAATTTTCCCAGAGCCTGTGATTGACAGCTCATTGTCCGGCTCGTTAGGACAGCCTCGCAGGTGGGAAGACCGAGAGGCTGAGGACAAACATCAAGGTCGCTACAAATCAAGAAGCAAAGGACGGGCTAGCTCGGCAGAACTCGGCCCGGACAAAAAAATACTCCGATCCGACAGATCTCGTAAATCACACCCGGGTGGTGAATTGAGAGGTAAAAAGAAGACAAAGTCTCTTCCAGTTAGGTTGTAAACAACACGTGAAAGAAGAGGACACACGTGTTAGCAACTCTAGCATAGCTGTGTGAGCTACAGTGCTAACATTACACTCATTATTTAACACAACATTATGCTCTCATTCACTGAAGAAAAACACAATTATTAAACTTACATCCGTTCATGGCATTTTTTTTCTCATGTCTGGTACTGTTAAACCTTAAAGGCAATTCAACCAAAAAAAAGTAATGTTTTATTTTCTTCTTGAGGCTTGTTGATGGTTGAGAATCTGTTAGTATTGCTCAATACTGCCACCCGGTGGCTGGCTGGAGGCATGGGCCAGTGTGACATTATGACGGCAAAATGAGTACAGTTTACAATTAGAGCCCTAAAATGTGTTATTTCGAAACGTTTTTATTGAAAAGAATAGAACACATATATTTCAGTTAAATATATGATAGAACATGATGAAAGTGGAGCATTACGTATTTAAAATACATGACAAAACAATAACCGAATTCCTTAAAAATAAATACAAATAAAGTGCAGTTCTTAATGCAATCTATTGTTGCTAAACTTGATGAAGCCTCAGTAGGCTTCATCAGTTCATGATCGTAGACTTAGATTGGTCAGATCTAATCTAGCATCTAGTGCCAATATCTTTGTAGGCTTCATCAGTTCATGCTCATAGACTTAAATTGGTCAGACTTAGTCTTAGACTTAGATTGGTCAGATCTAGTCATAGACTTAGATTGGTCGGATCTAGTCTAGCAGCTAGTGCCAATACCTCAGTAGGCTTCATCAGTTCATGCTCGTAGACTTAGATTGGTCAGATGTAGTCATAGACTTAGATTGGTCAGATCTAGTCTCGCGGCTAGTGCCAATACCTCAGTAGACTTCATCAGTTCATGATCGTAGACTTAGATTGATCAGATATTGTCATAGACTTAAATTGGTCAGATCTAGTCATAGACTTAGATTGGTCGGATCTGGTCTAGCAGCTAGTGCCAATACCTCAGTAGGCTTCATCAGTTCATGCTCGTAGACTTAGATTGGTCAGATCTTGTCATAGACATAGATTGGTCAGATCTAGTCATAGACTTAGATTGGTCAGATCTTGTCTAGCAGCTAGTGCCAATATCTCAGTAGGCTTAATCAGTTCATGTTCGTAGACTTAGATTGGTCAGATCTTGTCATAGACTTAGATTGGTCAGATCTAGTCATAGACTTAGATTGGTCAGATCTTGTCTAGCAGCTAGTACCAATATCTCAGTAGGCTTCATCAGTTCATGCTCGTAGACTTAGATTGGTCAGATCGTGTCATAGACTTAGATTGGTCAGATCTCGTCATAGACTTAGATTGGTCGGATCTAATCATAGACTTAGATTGGTCAGAACTAGTCTTATTCTTACATTGGTCAGATCTCGTCATAGACTTAGATTGGTCAGATCTAATCTTAGACTTAGATTGGTCAGATCGAGTCTTAGTCTTAGATTAGTCAGATCTAGTCTTAGACTTAGTTTGGTCAGATCTCGTCATGGATTTAGATTGGTCAGATCTAGTCTCGCGGCTAGTGCCAATACCTTAGTAGGCTTCATCAGTTCATGCTCATAGACTTAAATTGGTCAGACTTAGTCTTAGACTTAGATTGGTCAGATCTAGTCTTAGACTTAGATTGGTCAGAATTAGTCTTAGACTTAGATTGGTCAGATCTAGTCTTAAAGTTAGACTGGTCAAAACTAGTCTTAGACTGGTCAGATCTAGTCATAGACTTAGATTGGCTAGATCTAGTCTAGCAGCCGGCGCCAATACCTCAGTAGGCTTCATCAGTTCATGCTCGTAGACTTAGATTGGTCAGATCTTGTCATAGACTTAGATTGGTCAGCTCTTGTCATAGACTTAGATTGGTCAGATCTAGTCATAGACTTAGATTGGTCGGATCTTGTCTAGCAGCTAGTGCCAATACCTCAGTAGGCTCTATCAGTTCATGCTTGTAGACTTAGATTGGTCAGATCTTGTCATAGACTTAGATTGGTCAGATCTAATTGTAGACTTAGATTGGTCAGAACTAGTCTTAGTCTTACATTGGTCAGATCTCGTCATAGACTTAGATTGGTCAGATCTAGTCTTAGTCTTAGATTGGTCTGATCTAGTCTTAGTCTTAGATTGGTCAGATCTAGTCTTAAACTTAGATTGGTCAGATCTCGTCATAGACTTAGTTTGTTAAAATATAATCTTAGAGTTAGATTAGCCAGATCTAGTCTTAGTCTTAGATTGGTCAGATCTAATCTTGGATTTAGATTGTGACAGTGGGTTCTGTACCGAGGATGTCGTTGTGGCTTGTGCAGCCCTTTGAGACACTTGTGATTTAGGGCTATATAAATAAACATTGATTGATGATTGATTGATTGATTGAGATTGATCACATCTAATCTTAGACTTAGATTGGTCAGATCTAGTCCTAGATTAGTCAGATCTAGTCTTAGACTTAGATTGGTCAGATCTCGTCATGGACTTAGATTGGTCAGACTTAGTCTTGTGGCTAGTGCCAATACCTTAGTAGGCTTCATCAGTTCATGCTAATAGACTTAAATTGGTCAGATCTAATCTTAGATTTAGATTGGTCAGACTTAGTCTTATATTGGTCAGATCTAGTCTTAGACTGGTCAGAACTAGTCTTAGACTTAGATTGGTGAGATCTCATCATAGACTTAGACAGATCAGATCTCGTCATAGACTTAGATTGGTCAAATCTAGTCTCGCGGCTCGAAATCCTGGTTTTCCCGAAATTCCAGACATTTTTGGAAATTCCCATTGAAATCAACGGGTCATTCTTCAAAGTTCCACAACTCCCACATTTTTTATCTGATTCAAACTGTTCCAACTTCTAAATGAATTGTGTGCTCTACTTCAACAATTCTAAAAAAAATTCCTGGATTTCCCATAAATCTTTTTTTTTTTTTTTTTTTTTTGCATTTTCCCCATTTAAAATAAATTGGCCATTTTTCAAACTTCCACAATTCCTACATTCTTCAACCAATTCCAATCATTCCACCTTCAACACAGTCCACCATTCTGGAAATTCAAACTACTCTTCTTCCAAGTTCAAAAAATTCCAGACTTTCCCGAAATTCCCTAATACCATTTGCTACTTCAACATTTTTTACCCGATTTAAACAATTCTAACACCAACCAATTCAGCTCATTCATGACAATCATGCTCCTAATCATTTTCCAAAAATCCCGCTTTTCCCAAAATTCCAAAATTTCCAGGACGTTCCCATTGAAATGAATGGGACATTTTTCCAAGTTGCACAATTCCATCACTTTTCAACCTAATTTAACCTTTCCAACATTAACACATTCCACTCATCCTGGACATTCAAATTAACAGTTTCCCAAGTTCCAAACCAAATTCCGGTTTCCTTGGAAATGTAAACTCTTCAACTTTCAAATCATTTCAACATTCAAACCATGTCAGCGTTTAAACCATTTCTACATTAAAACCATTTCTACATTCATCCTACATTCCATTAGTCAGCTTTTCAACATTCAAACCATTCCAACATTCAAACTATTCTTACATTCATACTACGTTCTGTCAACATTTCACTTCTACTTCAGCATTGGAGGATTCACACACAATTCCTTCAGGAATTGCCTCACCTAGTTACATACCATTTCACTATCAAAGGAATTGCCTCTTCTAGTTACATACCATTTCACTATCATTCATTATTGCTAATAAATGTTTCTTGGAATGAAACTGATAAGTGACTGAATATATGCAGCCCACATAGCAATCCAATCTGGACGACCATCCTTTGTTTTGAGGCTGGTTAAGTTCAAATAACCTGTCATCAGCTGTAAAGGAATGAAATGGAAGCGTCTGTTATTTATACCATCTAATTTTCCGTGGCGAAGTGGTCGACATGCACATTTGAATAGGAATAGAAAACGTCCATGCTTCCACTTGATCTAATTTAGTTTCCTGGCTGCCGGTAAGAGATACCACATAGCTGCACGTTGATTAGCGCGCTGGCCCCGACGTCCCAAAAATGCCATTTCCGTATATTTCGGAGGGAAATATTTGCATTTGATTAAGATTCAAGCGCATGCTTGTCAGATAAGGTCTGGGTTGGTCGCGCAGGAGTGACAGCGTGGGGGCAAGCGTTATCTCCTAAAGGACATCTGCTCCAGCCTGTTTACGAAGGCCGCATCCAGGATCGGGAGGTTAATCTAATCATCAAACTGCACAGGATGGCTGAACTTCCTGTTCAATCGCTTCAGTGATGAGCAGAAAGAGCTGCAGGGCTTCCTGGAAGTCTGTCCCCCGCTGTAACAGTTTTGTTTTATATGACGCCTGTTTTTTCCTGCCTGGTAAAGTTTATTTCTCCTTTTAGAAACCCCTTATTAACTGCTTATTGTGTGAATGCCCCAAAGTTTTCTACACCAAAAATCATCTATTTATTCTTCTACAACCATACATATACACATACTGTACATATACACACATATGCATACAAACACTCATGCATATAATCACGTTTCATCAAACATGACAAAGCTTAACCTATTGTTACTATAACAATCTAGAAGGTTAATACAGTTCGCTTCTCTTTCTTCCCCTTCATTTATCTGCTGTCTTTTGTATTTCAAGTTATCATTACATATACGTATTGTTGCATTTGAAACTATTGTATTGTTGATAATAGAGGTCATGGTGCAATACGTTGAAGGTGGAATGGTATAAATCGGTTGAAAAATGTGGAAATGGTGGACGTTTGAAAAATGGCCAATTCATTTTGAATGGGAAAAATGTCCCGGAAAACCTGGAATTCTGGGAAATCTGGGAATATTTGGAAGTTTGAAGTTGGAACAGTTTAAAGGCCTACTGAAACCCACTACTACCGACCACGCAGTCTGATAGTTTATATATCAATGATGAAATCTTAACATTGCAACACATGCCAATACGGCCGGGTTAACTTATAAAGTGCAATTTTAAATTTCCCGTGAAACTTCCGCTTGAAAACGTCTATGTATGATGACGTATGCGCGTGACGTCACGACGGCAACGGAAGTATTCGGACCCAATGTGTCACCATACAAACTGCTATGTTTTCATCGAAAAATTCCACAGTATTCTGGACATCTGTGTTGGTGAATCTTTTGCAATTTGTTTAATGAACAATGAAGACAGCAAAGAAGAAAGCTGTAGGTGGGATCAGTGTATTAGCGGCTGGCTGTAGCAACACCAACACCAGGAGGTTGTGTTGTGTTTGAGCTGGATAGCAGACGCGCTACCGTGAGTACAACATTTGATCGCTTCCCCGTACGTGCGTGTCGCTATGTGCATGTCACGTACGTAACTTTGGGGAAATATATGTTTCTTGCCGATTCTGATGGCGGCCGGGGTGTCGTCGAAAGCTACAACGCCCGCCGCCGCTCCGTAGCTAAGTTAGCTTCAATTGTTAAGCTTCGCCAAGCTGGAAATTATTAACCGTGTATTTACATGTTTATGGTTTAATAGTATTGTTGATCTTCTGTCAATCCTTGCAGTCATGGTTTTTTTTAATTTTGTTTCTATCTGCGTTTGAGCCTGATGCCATCACGTTAGCTCCGTAGCTAACTTAGCTTCAATTGTTAAGCTTCGCCAAGCTGGAAATTATTAACCGTGTATTTAAATGTCCATGGTTTAATAGTATTGTTGATCTTCTGTCAATCCTTCCAGTCAGGGTTTTTTTAAATTTTGTTTCTATCTGCATTTGAGCCTGATGCTATCACGTTAGTTCTGTAGCTAAAGAGCTTCACCGATGTATTGTCGTGGTGATAAAAGTCACTGTGAATGTCCATTTCGCGTTCTCGACTCTCATTTTCAAGAGGATATAGTATCCGAGGTGGTTTAAAATACAAATCTGTGATCCACAATAGAAAAAGGAGAAAGTGTGGAATCCAATGAACCCTTGTACCTACGTTACGGTCAGAGCGAAAAAAAAGATACACCCTGCACTACATTCTAGTCCTTCACTCTAACGTACCTCATCCACAAATCTTTCATCCTCGCTCAAATTAATGGGGTAATCGTCGCTTTCTCGGTCCGAATCTCTCTCGCTCCATTGTAAACAAGATTGATACAAAATAGATTAATTTTGGTGTAGAAAACCATATGTGTGAATGCTCCAAAGCATTCACACATATGGTTTTCTACACCAAAATGCACCTATTGTTACTATAACAATCTACAAGGTTAATACAGTTCGCTTCTCTTTCCTCCCCTTCATTTATTTGTCTTTTGTATTTCAAGTTATCATTACATATATGTATTGTTGTGTTGAAGGTGGAATGGTATAAATCGGTTGAAAAATGTGGAAATGGTGGAAGTTTGAAAAATGGCCAATTCATTTTGAATGGGAAAAATGTCCCGGAAAACCTGGAAATCTGGGAATATTTGAAAGTTTGAAGTTGGAACAGTTTAAATCAGGTGAAAAATGTGGAAGGTAGACCGTGCCAAAATCTGGAGAGGAAGAAGTTGAATAATTTTAATAAATAGGTGTAGAAAACCATATGTGTGAATGCTCCAAAGCATTCACACATATGGTTTTCTACACCAAAATTAACCTATTTTACTATAACAATCTACAAGGTTAATACAGTTCGCTTCTCTTTCTTCCCCTCCATTTATCTGCTGTCTTTTGTATTTCAAGTTATCATTACATATATGTATTGTTGTGTTGAAGGTGGAATGGTATAAATCGGTTGAAAAACGTGGAAATGGTGGAAGTTTGAAAAATGGCCAATTCATTTTGAATGGGAAAAATGTCTCGGAAAACCTGGAAATCTGGGAATATTTGAAAGTTTGAAGTTGGAACAGTTTAAATCAGGTGAAAAATGTGGAAGGTAGACCGTGCCAAAATCTGGAGAGGAAGAAGTTGAAGAAGTTTAATAAATAGGTGTAGAAAACCATATGTGTGAATGCTCCAAAGCATTCACACATATGGTTTTCTACACCAAAATTAACATATTCTACTATAACAATCTACAAGGTTAATACAGTTCACTTCTCTTTCTTCCCCTCCATTTACCTGCTGTCTTTTGTACTTTAAGTTATCATTACATATATGTATTGTTGTGTTGAAGGTGGAATGGTATAAATCGGTTGAAAAACGTGGAAATGGTGGAAGTTTGAAAAATGGCCAATTCATTTTGAATGGGAAAAATGTCTCGGAAAACCTGGAAATCTGGGAATATTTGAAAGTTTGAAGTTGGAACAGTTTAAATCAGGTGAAAAATGTGGAAGGTAGACCGTGCCAAAATCTGGAGAGGAAGAAGTTGAAGAAGTTTAATAAATAGGTGTAGAAAACCATATGTGTGAATGCTCCAAAGCATTCACACATATGGTTTTCTACACCAAAATTAACATATTCTACTATAACAATCTACAAGGTTAATACAGTTCACTTCTCTTTCTTCCCCTCCATTTACCTGCTGTCTTTTGTACTTTAAGTTATCATTACATATATGTATTGTTGTGTTGAAGGTGGAATGGTATAAATCGGTTGAAAAATGTGGAAATGGTGGAAGTTTGAAAAATGGCCAATTCATTTTGAATGGGAAAAATGTCCCGGAAAACCTCGAAATCTGGGAATATTTGGAAGTTTGAAGTTGGAACAGTTTAAATCAGGTGAAAAATGTGGAAGGTAGAGCGCGCCAAAATCTGGAGGAAGAAGAAGAAGTTGAAGAAGTTTACAAAATAGGTATAGAAAATGCTTTGGAGCGTTCACACATGGTTTTCCACACAAAAATTCATCTATTTATTAAACTTCTTCAACTTCTTCTTCTTGTTCTCCAGATTTTGGCACGCTCTACCTTCCACATTTTTCACCTGATTTAAACTGTTCCAACTTTAAAACTGTTCAGCCTATTCGGGAATCGCGGACTTTCCCTTGAGAAATTCCAAAGATTCCCAGATTTCCTAGAATTCCAGGTTTTTTTTACTACTACAATATTTCTCGACCAATTTGAATAATCAACCAACCATTTCAGCTCATTCAGACCCTTCAATTTTTTTTACCATTTTCACCAAAATTCCCGCTTTTCCTGAAATTCCCTAATTTTGGGGAAAATTTCCATTCAAATCAATGGGACATTCAAAGTTCCAAAATTTCCACCGTATTCAAACTGTTCCAACTTCAAAATATTCACCCTGTTTGGGAATTGTGTGTTCTACTTAAACAATTAAAGAAAATTCCCAGATTTCCCATAATTCGTTTTGTTTTGTTGCATTTTCACCATTCAAAATGAATTGGCCATTTTCCAAACTTCCACAATTCCCACATTCTTCAACCCATTCAAACCATTCCACCTTCAACACATTCAACTCATCCTGGACATTCAAACTATCATGTTTCCACGTTCAACAAATTTCCAAGAATCCATGTTTCTTTTATCCTATTTCCAACCTTTTTTGTTTGACTACTCCTTTACCTTTTTTCATCCCATTTCAACCGTTTAACTGTCAAAAATCTTTTCTTAGTCAGGACAAAAAACAAGTTGGTTTAGGAACTAGAAACATTCCCGGTTTTCCCCAAATTCCAGGAATTCCATAATACAATTTCTCAATTAAAACGGTTACTACTTCAACATTTCTTGACCAATTTAAACAATTCCAACACCAACCAATTCAGCTCATTCAGGACATTCATGCTCTTAATCGTTTAAAACTGCTTTTCCTAAAATTCCCACATTTCCAGGAAGTTCCCATTGAAATGAATGGGACATTTTTCTAAGTTGCACAATTCCCACATTTTTCAACCTATTGAAACCATTCCAACATCAACACATTCCACTCATACTGGACATTCAAACTAATACTTTCCCAAGTTCCAAACCAAATTCCGGTTTTCTTGGAAATTCAAACTCTTCAATATTCAAACCATTCCAACATTCAAACTATTCTTACATTCATACAACATTCTATCAGCATCAGGAATTGCCTCATCTAGTTGTTGTATGCGTCTCAACTTCACTTTTATTAGTAATACAAATGGTGATTTGGTTAATGGAAAGCATTTATAGGCCTACAAAGACATAAAATACATGAGGGTAATTAAACAGTTAGCAAGGGGTCAACCCAAGCAGGGAGTAAAGACATTTCAAAACCCTTTAAAGTCACAGACTATTAAAACGGTATTAAAACAATAACTGCAGCCATACAATAGCTTTAATTACTCCCAGTCATAATTAGAAGCCATTACAACAACAATAAAATCCAATCAAAAGTGAATATGTGCGAGTCAAACTAAAACTTGCCTTTCAGAATGAGCTTGTCTGGAGCAAAACGGACAAGGGGTTTGATACATTTGTCTACTTTGGCCGCGTCACAGAATGACCATAATGCGATCGCTCATTAATCCATCTAGTCAAAACCCTTGTGCACGTAATAAAGACATGCCTATTGTTTGCGCCTTGCCAGTTCTTAATGGTAACTGACAAGTTTCACTAGAGAAATACATTGAAAGGCTCAAAATAATCCACAGTCATGCTCTTTCACTCGCTGGTACAATGAAGACATGTCCCTTAATTACATTCTAAGGATGGTAACTATCTCTGTGCACAATAATAACTAACAGAAGGACTTGATGTAAGACTGGAAATAACCCACAAAATCAAGGAAATCGCAGCCGTACAACCGTGTACAAGCAAACAGACCGAAGCAGGAGTTAGTGGCAATCGTGTAAAGCGACTTTGGGTACTTAGAAAAACGGTATATAAATCCCAGGTATTATTATTATTATTATCAATCGTGACCCTGTCTGGCATGGTTTAAAGATTCGAATGCTAAATGTTAAAAGTGAATTACTGTACGGTGTGCACCCCGATGACAACTCCCATGCAACACAATAGCTTCTTGTTTGGCCTGACTAACCTGCTACTAAGTTTTTTGAGGATCAGGAGCAATCCTGCGAACTGTATTAATCCTACCAACAACGGAATTTGGATTTCAAAAGTTGAAAGGAACACAACTGGCTTGCGAACACGGGCCTGGGTATGAAGGGATTAGATAAATGTTTTGGAGTACCGTATTTTCCGGACTATAAGTAGGGTTGGGTATCGAGTATCGATTGGAACCGGGACTAACTTTCCGATTCTCCCGGAATTGTTCAAAAGTTTAAATTTCGATTCCTAGTTTCGATACCCAGTCCGCCGACCGGAAAAAAAGAATAAGTCCGCCGACCGGAAGAAGAAGCCGCTAAACACCAACGAAGAAGCGCCCACCGCCGGAAGTGTTAGCATAGCCGAGCCTATGTAGCCGAGCGAGTCAGTCAAGCATGGATAGCGGGCGTCGGCGGTCGAAGTGTGGCTTTATTTTACTAAAAAAAATGAAATATCGGCAAAATGTAACACGTGCGACAGGACTGTTTCGTGCTTAGGAGGGTGCACGTCGAACATGATGAAGCACCTCCGAGTTCATGGAGTACAAATAAATGCGTGTCCCGTCTTCGACGCGCTGCGCCGACCGTCCTCCTGTGCCTCTTCCTCTGGCTTCGACGCCCAGCCTGGCACCTCGGTGACTGCATTGCGGTCCGAATCCGGTAAGTAAAACAATATATATGCAATAAATAATGTGTTTTGCGCCAACGTCGAGGCAGCTAACAAATTAGCCCGCATATTTTTTCATAGACAATTTACAACCTGCTAGCCAGGCTCCGCGATGTGCTCAGCGTACTCCGTTCACCGTAGCGGCAATGGGGAAGATGTCGGTGCCACAGACGGAAGAGTGCCACAGAAAGGTCACTGCACACATAGTCAAAAGACTGCATCCCTTTTCAGAGGTGGAATCTCCAACATTTAGGTTAGTTAAGCAATAACGTTAGAGCTAAGCTAATTGATACTGGGCTAAACAGTAACAGCAACATTACATGTTTGTTTATGTTTGCAGGGATATGGTGAAAACTCTCAACCCAAAATACATACCACCTTCCAGGGACTACCTGTCAAACACATTGATCCCGGCATGGTACAAGAAGAATCGGAATCGAGAATCGTCAGGAATCGGAATCGAAACAACAACAACAACAAAAAAATCGGAATCGGAATCGGAATCATTCAAATTCAAACAATACCCAACCCTAACTATAAGGCGCACTTAAAATCCTTTCATTTTCTCAAAACTGGACAGTGCGCCTTATAACCCGGTGCGCCTAATGCACGGAATCATTGTGGTTGTGCTTACCGACCTTGAAGCTATTTTATTTGGTACATGGTGTAATGATAAGTGTGACCAGTAGATGGCAGTCACACATAAGAGATACGTGTAGACCGCAATATGACTCAAGTAAACAACACCAACATTTTATATGTTCCATCGAAAATGTACAACGTTACACACGGCACTCAAAAATCTATCAAAATGTTTTAGTATGACTTTGGTAAGCTATGAAGCCACACCACTTGATGGATAGTACTGTGCTTCAACATAAAAGTATTATTATAGTGTGTGTTTAAGGTAAGACATATCTGGCGTTTTGTTTCGCAATATTACGCAAAAGCAACTTTTCTTACCTTCTGGTACCTGCTGATCTGTTTTAGGGATCTGCATATGTCCTGAAAATGTGCACGTGTCCGCCTTTGAAGTCCGTACAGACACCATAGTCTATAAGCTTCTTATTTTTCTCTATCTTCTTGTTATGGGACATTCATCCTCCGCTGTTGCCATTTCTAATATAAAGTAGTGTAAAGTTCTTACTTATATCTGTCAATAACCTCGCCATGAAAGCGCTAAAACATACCGGTGTAGTGAGTTTACATTATTCACCCAAGGAACTTTAGTTATTAGAGAGTTCCGGTCGGCCGGTTTTTCACAGGACACATTTTCGGCCTTGTTGTTGCACTAGTGAGTCACGGATGAGAAGATGCTGCTCCGTTATTGATTGAAGTAAAGTCTGAATGTCATTAAAACAGTTAGCTCCATCTTTTAACACTTCTTCCACTCCCGTCCTTGCACGCTACACCGCTATAACAAAAATGACGGGGAGAAGACGCTGCCGAAGGTGAGCCACGTAAATAAGACCGCCCACAAAACGGTGCATCCTGAGGCGACTGTCAGAAAGCGACTTGAAGATGATCTGTAAAACATCATCTATGCAACATTTTGACCAATGAACCACCATCACACGTTATGTAGAGACCACAAGGAAGTGTTTTAGATTAAGAAAAAAAATATATATATGATCCCTTTAATGCGCCCTATAATGTATGAAAATAGACCTGAATAGACCCGCTCATCGGCAGTGCGCCTTACAATCCGTTGCGCCCTATGGTCCGCAAAATACGGTAATATGAATGGGGAAAAAATGCTTAATTACGTAAGAAATAACACAACTAACAGAGTTAAATAAATAACTTCACTTTGGTTTTACAAGATTGTTTAAGATTTGGTTTAAGGTTAACCTTGCATGTCCACCGGAACCAAAAACATTGCGCTACAAAGAATCGGAAAGACTTCCCCTAAAATGTGCATTCTTATTTTGTCAACACCATAACCACCTTAGAGTGCAGGACTAGAATCCTCTTGTTTGGATTTTTTATTTCTCTTATTTTTTTCCTGACTCATATTGCCGCGTGGAGGCAAACACGCATTTTCCTGGCATCTGACCGCTGAGTGGTCAGCTGCTGAGTGCTGTCAATGACTACATTTACACTGCAGGCCAAAGTGGCCCAAATTTGATTGTTTTTTTTTCATTATAAATTTTTTTCCAGCTAACTGTTTACACTGCAAGTAAAATGTGATTTTTATCAGACTCCAGTGTAAATGGCACTGGCCCCAATGTGGCCCCGAAGTGGCCTCGACATCACTTGTAAGCAATCTTCGATAAAGTGAAAACAATTGGTGTTTTTTACGTTAAAGTAAATGAAAGTAATATAATGTATAAATGGATGTATAGAGTGCACAAAACTCTGTGAAGTTGGCACGTTGTGTAAATGGTAAATAAAAACAGAATACAATGATTTGCAAATCCTTTTCAACTTATATTCAATTGAATAGACTGCAAAGACAAGATATTTAACATTCGAACCGGTAGACTTTGTTATTTTTTTTGCAAATATTACCTCATTTGGAATTTGATGGCTGCAACATGTTTCAAAAAAGCTGGCACAAGTGGCAAAAAAGACTGAGAAAGTTGAGGAATGCTCATCAAACACTTATTTGGAACATCCCACGGGTGAACAGACTAATTGGGAACAGGTGGGTGCCATGATTGGGTATAAAAGCAGCTTCCATGAAATGCTCAGTCATTCACAAACAAGGATGGGGCGAGGGTCACCACTTTGTGAACAAATTTGTGAGCAAATTGTTAATGAACAACATTTCCCAACCAGCTATTGCAAGGAATTTAGGGATTTCACCATCTACGGCCTGTAATATCATCAAAAGGTTCACAGAATGTGGAGAAATAACTACACGTAAGCAGCAAGGCTGAAAACCAACATTGAATGCCCATGACCTCAGGCGGTACTGCATCAAAAAACCGACGTCAGTGTGTAACGGACATCACCGCATGGGCTCAGGAACACTTCAGAAAACCACTGTCAGTAACTGCAGTTCATTGCTACATCTGTAAGTGCAAGTTCAAACTGTTATACACAAAGCAAAAGCCATTTATCAACAACACCCAGAAACACCGCCAGCTTGGCTGGACGCGAGCTCATCTAAGATGGACTGATGCAAAATGAAAATGTGTTCTGTGGTCTGACGAGTCCACATTTCAAATTGTTTTTGGAAACTGTGGACGTTGTGTTCTCCTGAACAAAGAGGAAAAGAACCATCCGGATTGTTATAGGCGCAAAGTTGAAAAGCCAGCATCTGTGATGGTATGGGGGTGTATTAGTGCCCAAGACATGGGTAGCTTACACATCTGTGAAGGCGCCATTAATGCTGAAAGGTACATACAGCTTTTGAAACAAAATATGTTGCCATCCAAGCAACGTTATCATGGACGCCCCTGCTTATTTCAGCAAAACAATGCCAAACCACGTGTTACAACAGCGTGGCTTCATAGTAAAAGAGTGCGGGTACTAGACTGGGCTGCCTGTAGTCGACCTGTCTCCCATTGAAAATGTGTGGCACATTATGAAGCCTAAAATACCACAACGGAGACCCCGGACTGTTGAACAACTTAAGCTGTACATCAAGCAAGAATGGGAAAGAATTCCACCTGAAAAGCTTCAAAAATTGATCTCCCCAGTTCCCAAACGTTTACTGAGTGTTGTTAAAAGGAAAGGCCATGTAACACAGTGGTAAAAATGCCCCTGTGATAACTTTTTTGCAATGTGTTGCTGCCATTAAATTCTAAGTTAATGATTATTTGCAAAAACTAATTTAGTTTCTCAGTTTGAACATGAACTATCTTGTCTTTGCAGTCTATTCAATTGAATTTAAGTTGAAAAGGATTTGCAAATCATTGTATTCTGTTTTTATTTACCTTTTACACAACGTGCCAACTTCACTGGTTTTGGGTTTTGTACATATAGCCTGTTATTTGCCTTGTATTGACAAATGATGCATCGAAAACCGGGTTGTAATGAAATATCCATTTCTGCTGGCGCTGCGTCTTTCTGGCGCACACGAGTGACGTAGCTCACCCAAAGCTGACGAAAAAAATCAGATTCAGGTCACATACAGGTCGGATTGCGTTTAGACTGCAGTCACATTTGAAAGGGTCAAATTCCAATCGGATTCAGTATTACCTCCTGATGTGGCCTGAATATGATGCCAAAAGATCAGATTTGAAGCACTTGGAAGCGTTTAGACTGGCAAAAAAAATAATAAATCAGATCTGTATCACTTGAGGGCAAAACACATCAGATTGGGTGTTTTTTACCATTTTCCGCCTGGCCCTATTGTTTGACTTGCCTCTATTCAATAGCGTGTATCATTTTTTGGCGTTAAAAACTGCAGGGGAAAAAAACTACTTTTTAAAAAAGTGCAGTGGACATGTCCCCCCATAACAAGGTTATATTTCTTACAAAAGACGTGGACCAGTAATAAAAACGTCCCCTGCAGAAGACATTCATTCTCAAGATGACATTGGGCCGGCGTGGCTCAGATGAACCTGAGGCTTCCAGGTTCGTTTCCAGCTTCAGCCATCCTCGTCCTAGAATGTTTGGTGGTGGTCAGAGCGGCCATAGGGCCCAAGGGGAATATGAAGTGAATGAATGTTTCCCAGTTCTCTGTGAAGCGCTTTGAGTGTCTAGAAAAGTGGTATATACATCTAATCCAACGTATACTGTATTTTCCGGACTATAAGGCGCACTCAAAATCCTTTTTTTTTCTCTAAAAACTTGACAGTGCGCCTAATAACCCGGTGTGCCTAATGTAAGGAATAATTCTGGTTTTGCTTACCAACTTCGGAGCTATTTTATTTGGTACATGGTGTAATGATAAGTGTGACCAGTAGATGGCAGTCAAACATAAGAGATATGTGTAGACTTCAATATGACTCAAGTAAACAACACCAACATTTCATATGTTCCATTGGAAAATATAGAACATTACACACAGCGCTCAAAAATCGATCATTTTTTAGTAGGACTTTGGTAAGCTGTGAAGCCGCACCGCTTGATGTATTGTACTGTGCTTCAACACAGTAGTAATATTATGGTGTGTGTATAAGGTAAGACATATTATCTGGAGTTTTGTTTTGCATTATTATGCAAAAACAAACTTTTCTTACCTTCTGGTACCTGCTGATGTGTATTTGGGATCTGCATAAGTCCTGAAAAATTGCGCGAGTCCGCCTTTGTAGTCTGTGACGACACCGTAGCCGATAAGCCTCTTGTTATGGGACATTCATCCTCCGCTGTTGCCATTTCTAATATAAAGTACTGTAAAGTTCTTACTTATATCTGTCTGTAAACTCGCAATGAAAGCGCTAAAACATACCGGTGCAGTGAGTTTACTTTATTCACCCAAGGAACTTTAGTTATTAGAGAGTTCCGGTCGGAAGTTTTTTTCACGGGACACATTTCCGGCGTTGTTGTTGCACTAGTGAGCCACGGATGAGGAGATGCTGCTCCATTATTGATTGAAGTAAAGTCTGAATGTCATTAAAACAGTTAGCTCCATCTTTTGACACTTCTTCCACACCCGTCCTTGCACGCTACACCGCTACAACAAAGATGACAGGGAGGAACAGGTGAGCCACATAAATAAGACCGCCCACAAAACGGACCAAAGAACCACCATTACATGTTATGTAGACCACAAAGAAGTGTTTTCAATTTAGAAAAAAATACAAATAAATATGACACCTTTAAAGGCCTACTGAAATGCGATTTTCTTATTCAAACGGGGATAGCAGGTCCATTCTATGTGTCATACTTGATCATTTCGCGATATTGCCATATTTTTGCTGAAAGGATTTAGTAGAGAACATCGACAATAAAGTTCGCAACTTTTGGTCGCTGATAAAAAAAGCCTTGCCTGTACCGGAAGTAGCGTGACGTCACAGGTTATGGAGCTCCTCACATCTGCACATTGTTTACAATCATGGCCACCAGCAGCGAGAGCGATTCCGACCGAGAAAGCGACAATTTCCCCATTAATTTCAGCGAGGATGAAAGATTCGTGAGGAAAGTGAGAGTGACGGACTAGAGAGCAGTGGAAGCGATTCAGATAGGGAAGATGCTGTGAGAGGCGGGTGGGACCTGATAATCAGCTGGGAATGACTAAAACAGTAAATAAACCCAAGACATATACTGTATATACTCTATTAGCCACAACACAACCAGGCTAATATTTAATATGCCACAAATTAATCCCGCATAACAAACAGCTCCCCTCCCGTCCATATAACCCGCCAATACAAATCAAACACCCGCACAACACACTCAATCCCACAGCCCAAAGTACTGTTCACCTCCGCAAAGTTCATACAGCACATGTATTTCCCCAAAGTTACGTACGTGACATGCACCTAGCGGCACACACGTACGGGCAAGCGATCAAATGTTTTGAAGCCGCAGCTGCGTACTCACGGTACCGCGTCTGCGTATCCAACTCAAAGTCCTCCTGGTAAGAGTCTCTGTTGTCCCAGTTCTCCATAGGCCAATGGTAAAGCTTGACTGTCATCTTTCGGGAATGTAAACAATGAAACGTGTTTGTGTTGCTGCAGCCGGCCGCTAATACACCGCTTCCCACTTACAGCTTTCTTCTTTGCTGTCTCCATTGTTCATTAAACAAATTGCAAAAGATTCACCGACACAGATGTCCAGAATACTGTGGAATTTTGCGATGAAAACAGACGACTTAATAGCTGGCCACAATGGTGTCCCAAAATGTCCGCTACAATCCGTGACGTCACGCGCAAACGTCATCACACCGAGACGTTTTCAGCAGGATATTTCGCGGGAAATTTAACATTGCACTTTGCTAATCTAACCCGGCCGTATTGGCATGTGTTGCAATGTTAAGATTTCATCATTGATGTATAAACTATCAGACTGCGTGGTCGGTAGTAGTGGGTTTCAGTAGGCTTTAATGCGCCTTATAATCCAGTGCGCTTTATATATGAAAAAAAGATCGAAAATAGACCATTCATCGGCAGTGCGCCCTATAATCTGGAAAATACGGTAATTTCTATAACAAAGCGAGTGTTGTCCCTTGGTTTTTACACACTAGTTTTAACACGACTAACAAAAATCGGAGCTTAACCTACAATTACTCTTTCTCTTAGGGGTTTTAATCGATGCATATCCACTCCCGCCGCTCTTGTTTTACCCACCAGTGAGCTCGCAAGCATGCGAAACCACATCCTTTCAGATCGTTATGAAACAAACGCGGCCCGAGCTTTCAATCTTCCCGTCAGACTGGTAATTAGGACTAACCGGTCCGAAAGCAACGTCAAAGAGTCTTTCCGTCAAGCGTAACCGCGAGTGATCAATGCACATCCCTCTTTTCATTAAGGCACATGGCATGGAGCTCTTAAATCCCGCCGGCGTAATGGATCGGAGCGACACACTGTAATCTTGACGTTAATGATCAATAGTGTGCTTGTTTTAGATAATTGGAGAGCATCTGCTGAGGCAGCTTAATAATTAAAGCTCTGTTCAGAAACCCAGCGGTTTTTGGTCTCCTTGTGGTGATAAGATAATGCAGGGGCGTGCAGGGGGTGTTTTATATCGCATCATCTCTATAGGAAGTGCCCCAAGAGATGGTGTCCTTGAAGGGGTTGCCATGCAGGGTTGTGATACGGCCCCGGCTGTTGGCCAGTAAATGGAAGATCAATCTTTAGGAGGGCAATGGTGAAGCGCTCCCACACCCAAACTTGCAGCGGCGTGCTGATAATGCAGTGCCTTTATGTCACTCGTTAAAAAGACTTATTAAAGCCTTAACGCTGTCATGTATGATCAGCAGCAAAAAAAATGTTTTGTAAGCCGATGAAGAGGTGTTTCCTGCAGCCTTTATTTAATAATCTCAAGAAGACAGTTATATCGGCTCCCATAGAATTTAGAGAGCCAGAGCATAAGTCACTGCTGTTATCAGCTACTGTAAGGAGAAGACTGTAGAACTCCTCTTTGTGCTTTTGTTCTCATTAAAATAGACACACTGTCCCAGGGGTGGGATGACTGATGATTGCCTGTCTCCTTGGTATCTCCTACAGGAAAACTTCCTGGAGGTCATTCAGAATCAGGAGTTCCTGCTGCTGCCCACGGCCGAGATTGTCAAACTTCTGTCCAGCGATGACATCAACGTGCCCGACGAAGAGACCATCTTCCAGGCTCTGATGCTGTGGGTGAGGCACGACGTCCAGAATCGACAACAGGATCTCGGGGTCCTCCTCTCTTATATCCGGCTGCCTCTTCTTCCTCCTCAGGTGACACAAAATATGTTCTTATCTGCTCGTATAACCTGGAATATTGCCATTAGGGTCTTCAAAAGCTCAATCCAATGTGATTCTATAAAGGACCGTTCGCAACTGGACTGCTTGGTTTGTCTCAGAAGATGTTTCACCTCTCATCTGAGTAGACTTCATCAGTTCGTGATCATAGACTTAGACTGGTCAGATCTCGTCTTAGACTTAGATTGGTCACATCAAGTCTTATACTTAGATTGGTCAGAACTAGTCTTAGACTTAGATGGGTCAGATTTAGTCTTAGACTTAGATTAGTCACATCTAGTCTTAGACTTAGATTGGTCACATCTAGTCTTATACTTAGATTGGTCAAATCTAGTTTTAGACTTAGATTAGTCACATCTAGTCTTAGACTTAGATGGGTCAGATCTAGTCTTGGACTTAGATTAGTCACATCTAGTCTTAGACTTAGATTGGTCAGATCTAGTCTTAGACTTTGATTGGTGACATCTAGTCTTAGACTTAGATGGTCACATTTAGTCTTGGACTTAGATTGGTCAGATCTAGTCCTAGACTTATGTTGTTCACATCTAGTCTTAGACTTAGATTGGTCACATCTAATCCAAGCGGTTGGTGCCAAAACCCAAATACTTATACTTCAAAAACCAGGAGGGTATGCCTGGGCAAGGATGGATTCGCCCTATCGTAGTGAGAAAAACAACAATCCTTAGATTTAGATTAGTCACATCTAGTCTTAAACTTAGATTGGTCACATCTAGTCTTAGATTTAGATTGGTCACATTTAATCTTAGACTTAGATTGGTCAGGTCTAGTCTTAGACTTAGATTGGTCACATCTAGTCTTAGACTTAGATTGGTCAGATCTAGTCTTAGACTTAGATTGGTCACATCTAATCCAAGCGGTTGGTGCCAAAACCCAAATATTTATAGTCCAAAACCAAAAACCAGGAGGGTGTGCCTGGGCAAGGATGGTTTTGCCCTATAGTAGTGAGAAAAACAACAATCCTTAGATTTAGATTAGTCACATCTAGTCTTACACTTAGATTGGTCAGATCTAGTCTTAGACTTAGAATGGTCACATCTAGTCTCAGACTTAGATTGGTCACATCTAGTCTTAGACTTAGATTGGTCACATTTAGTCTTTGATTTAGATTGGTCAGATCTAGTCTTAGGCTTGGGTTGGTCAGATCTAGTCTTAGACTTAGGTTGGTCACATCTGGTTTTAGACTTACATTGGTCACATCTAGTCTTAGACTTAGATTGGTCACATCTAATCTAAGCGGGTGGTGCCAAAACCCAAATATTTATACTCCAAAAACCAGGAGGGTGTGCCTGGGCAAGGATGGTTTCGCCCTATCGTAGTGAGAAAAACAACAATTGTTAGACTTAAATTAGTCACATCTAGTCTTAGACTGGTCACCTCTAGTCTTAGACTTAGATGGTCACATATAGTCTTCGACTAAGATTGGTCACATCTAGTCTTAGACTTAGATTGTTCACATTTAGTCTTAGACTTAGATTGGTCAGATCTAGTCCTAGACTTAGTTTGGTCACATCTAGTCTTAGACTTAGATTGGTCACATCTAGTCTTAAACTTAAATTGGTCACATCTAATCCAAGCGGTTGGTGCCAAAACCCAAATATTTATACTCCAAAAACCAGAAGGGTGTGCCTGGGCAAGGATGGTTTCGCCCTATCGTAGTGAGAAAAACAACTATCCTAACTGTCAACGCCAACGTGTAAATTCCCCTCGTTAGCACTGAGGTATTGTGTGGCAGAACGATCGCTGTGGATCGAATCCTACCAGTCCAAAATAGTCAGACTCCGCCGCGTAGGCATTCCATTCAGTTGTAAACAAACGGCATTCTGGTCACCTTCTGTGGCCAGAATGTTTCCAAATTTTGTTATTCGTTGGAGGCTAAATTGCAGAGTCTTTTAGGAATGGTTGAAAGGACAGTGTTGTATGTGGGAGACAGGTGGTGTCACAGGCCACCTCCTCTGTTCAGGGATGGTTTTTCTACCTTCCCTCACTCCTCTTCCGTACCATCCGTCCTCCCTGTCCAGAATGTGTACATGTATGTTGTCAAAGGAGTGCTGTTTCTCCCTGAGGTGCAGGTAGACATCTGAGTCCCGGTCTGAAGACTATGCTGTGCCAAGCGTCATCTTAGTGGTTGTTTTGTTTCCCCAATTTATGAATCAGTGCATTCATCATTACACTGGATAGCATACACCAGATTGTTTTTGTGGGAGTGGGGTGTCCGGTCTTTGGGATGTACCAGTCTCTGTCCCAGGGTGTTGCCTGCTTTGAAGTGTTGGATTAAAATTCTTCTGAGTTTCTCAGATAGACCTGATACATATGGAATGACAATATGACAACGACCCGGATTACTTAGATTGGTCACATCTAATCCAAGCGGTTGGTGCCAAAACCCAAATATTTATACTCCAAAAACCAGGAGGGTGTGCCTGGGCAAGGATGGTTTTGCCCTATTGTAGTAAGAAAAAACACAATTGTTAGACTTTGATTAGTCACATCTACTCTTAGACTTAAATTGGTCAGATCTAGTCTTAGACTTAGATGGTCACATCTAGTCTTAGACTTAGATTGGTCACATCTAGTCTTAGACTTAGATTGGTCACATGTAGTCTTAGACTTAGATTGGTCACATCTAATCCAGGCGGTTGGTGCCAAAACCCAAATATTTATACTCCAAAAACCAGGAGGATGTGCCTGGGCAAGGATGGGGGGAAACCCAAATATTTATACTCGGATTCAGGAGGAACAGTGTGGTTTTCGTCCTGGTCGTGGAACTGTGGACCAGCTCTATACTCTCGGCAGGGTTCTTGAGGGTGCATGGGAGTTTGCCCAACCAGTATACATGTGCTTTGTGGTCTTGGAGAAGGCATTCGACCGTGTCCCTCGGGAAGTCCTGTGGGGAGTTCTCAGAGAGTATGGGGTATCGGACTGTCTGATTGTGGCGGTCCGCTCCCTGTATGATCAGTGTCAGAGCTTGGTCCGCATTGCCGGCAGTAAGTCGGACACATTTCCAGTGAGGATTGGACTCCGCCAAGGCTGCCCTTTGTCACCGATTCTGTTCATATCTTTTATGGACAGAATTTCTAGGCGCAGTCAGGGCGTTGAGGCGATCTGGTTTGGTGGCTGCAGGATTAGGTCTCTGCTTTTTGCAGATGATGTGGTCCTGATGGCTTCATCTGGCCAGGATCTTCAGCTCTCACTGGATCGGTTCGCAGCTGAGTGTGAAGCGACTGGGATGAGAATCAGCACCTCCAAGTCCGAGTCCAGGGTTCTCGCCCGGAAAAGGGTGGAGTGCCATCTCCGGGTTGCGGAGGAGACCCTGCCCCAAGTGGAGGAGTTCAAGTACTTCGGAGTCTTGTTCACGAGTGAGGGAAGACTGGATCGTGAGATCGACTGGCGGATCGGTGCGGCGTCTTCAGTAATGCGGACGCTGTATCGATCCGTTGTGGTATAGAAGGAGCTGAGCCTGAAGGCAAAGCTCTCAATTTACCGGTCGATCTACGTTCCCATCCTCACCTATGGTCATGAGCTTTGGGTTATGACCGAAAGGACAAGATCACGGGTACAAGCGGCCAAAATGAGTTTCCTCCACCGGGTGGCGGGGCTCTCCCTTAGAGATAGGGTGAGAAGCTCTGCCATCCGGGAGGAGCTCAAAGTAAAGCCGCTGCTCCTCCACATCGAGAGGAGCCAGATGAGGTGGTTGGAGCATCTGGTCAGGATGCCACCCGAACACCTCCCCGAACACCTCCCTCGGGAGGTGTTTAGGGCACGTCCGACCGGTAGGAGGCCACGGGGAAGACCCAGGACACGTTGGGAAGACTATGTCTCCCGGCTGGCCTGGGAACGGCTCGGGATCCCCCAGGAAGAGCTGGACGAAGTGGCTGGGGAGAGGGAAGTCTGGGCTTCCCTGCTTAGGCTGCTGCCCCCGCGACCCGACCTCAGATAAGCGGAAGAAGATGGATGGATGGATGGATGGACATCTAATCCAAGCGGTTGGTGCCAAAACCCAAATATTTATACTCCAAAAACCAGGAGGGTGTGCCTGGGCAAGGATGGTTTCGCCCTATCGTAGTAAGAAAAAACACAATCCTTAGACTTAGATTAGTCACATCTAGTCTTAGACTTAGATTGGTCAGATCTAGTTTTAGACTTAGATGGTCACATCTAGTCTTAGACTTAGATCGGTCACATCTAGTCTTAGACTTAGATGGTCACATCTAGTCTTAGACTTAGATTGGTCACATCTAGTCTTAGACTTAGATTTGTCACATCTAATCCAGGCGGTTGGTGCCAAAACCCAAATATTTATACTCCAAAAACTAGGAGGGTGTGCCTGGGCAAGGATGGTTTCCCCCTATCATAATGAGAAAAACAACAATCCTTAGATTTAGATTAGTCCCATTTTGTCTAAGACTTAGATTGGTCAGATCTAGTCTTAGACTTAGCCTTACCCTTCATAGGTCTATAAAAGACCTTTAAAAATTCTGCCAACCTATTTTATTGGATCATTATCGATATTGGCCAATATTCGTATCGGTATTGTAACAGAGGTCATTGGGAAACCCCTAACAGTAAAAATATTATATAATGATATCTATCCATCCTTCCATTTTCTACCGCTTGTCCCTTTTGTTTAACATATAAATAGAAAAGAAGTAGATAATGACAAAATGGAAGACAAAAAAGCCAATACATATAGTTTGTGTGTATTATTTTCCATGTATTATATGAACGCCTCCAATATTGGCTAACAAACTTTCAGCATTTCTTTAGGTAATTAGTATGCAGTGGTTATTTTAGAAACGGGCCACATGGGCAATAGCCCAGGGGGCGCCAATATCCACATTTATTGGTGCCTCAACCCTTTGACTCGCGATTATCATCACACGTTAACATCCCTGTCAACGTAACAAGAACGGTGAGGACGTGAGTGTGCAAACACTATAGCTTGATCGGGGCACCAATAAATCATGGCGGCAATGGCGGTTTCTGGCACTATTAAAGGTGTGTGTTGGCGTCTGGGAATGACAGGAAGAGAAGGTCTGACTTGCTTAAGGAGGATCCGTTAGGGGCCATCTGTTGGTTTGTATGTATTAGGGTTGTACGGTATACCGGTACTGGTATAGTACTGCGATACTAATGAATCATATTCGGTACTATACCGCCCTCTAAAAAGTACCGGTCCACCCCCCCGGCTGGCTGAAAAACTAATGATAAAGGTGAAGTTATAACACTGAAACGCCCTCAGAAAGTGTTTTAGCTACTTCTAAATCACTAATCCTTGCCTAAAGTAAGTTTCTTACAAGTATCATTATCACTGCAGGACGAGGAATAGCTAAACATGCTTCACTACACACCATAGCTCACCGGCATCACAATGTAAACAAACTGACATCCACTGTAATGATACCAAGTACAATAGCGTATCTAGTCGATGCTACTATGATTACATCGATATTTTTCAGCATCACAAAATCTTTTTTTCTTTTAAAAAAAATGTGTATTATGTTTATAAACTCGGGAAATACGTCCCTGGACACATGAGGACCTAAATTATGACCATTGTATGATCCTGTAACTACTTGGTATCGGATCGGTACCCAAATTGGTGGTATCATTCAAAACTAATGTGCAGTATCCAAACAACAGAATAATAACTGATTATTACATTTTAACAGAAGTGTAGATGGAACATGTTAAAAACAGAAAGTAAGCAGTTATTAACAGTAAATGAACAAGTAGATTAATAATCAATTTTTACAGTTTGTCACTCATAATGTTGACAAAATAATAGGTAGATAAATGACACAATATGTTACTGCATACGTCAGCAGACTAATTAGGAGTCTTTGTTTGTTTACTTACTACTAAAAGACAAGTTGTCTAGTATGTTCACTATTTTATTTAAGGAAAAAGTTGCAAAAAAACACACATGTTTAATGTACCTTAAGATTTTTTGTTGAAATAAAGTCAATAATGCCATTTTTTGTGGTGTCCTTTATTTATAAAAAGTATCGGAATACATTTTTGTACCGGTACCAAAATATTAGTATCGGGACAACCCTAGTATGTATACATCTTGAGACCCTGCGGCTTGGATGACCGGTTTCAGACTTTTTTAGGGAAAGTAGTCTGATATTTGAGTCAAAATTGGAAAAACAAGATAAAAAAATGATTACAAATAAATGTTAAGTATCAATAAATTAAAAGATCCTGGATTGTATCTCTTTAAAAGGTGGTGTGTAGCTTTGTAAAGTATTTATTGTATGCATATATATAAATACTCTCCATTGTTTTGAACAACAGCTCATTGCGGACCTGGAAAACAACAAGATGTTCTCTGATGACCTGGAATGTCAAAAACTGCTGATGGAGGCCATGAAGTACCATCTTCTGCCTGAGCGCCGTCCCATGTTCCAAAGTCCAAGAACCAAACCCAGAAAGTCCACAGTGGGGGCTTTGTATGCTGTAGGAGGCATGGATGCCACCAAAGGTAGTAGTCATCTACAGTACAAATCCA
Organism: Entelurus aequoreus; assembly: GCF_033978785.1. NCBI lineage: Eukaryota > Metazoa > Chordata > Actinopteri > Syngnathiformes > Syngnathidae > Entelurus > Entelurus aequoreus. The sequence continues at coordinate 19,786,786 of NC_084734.1, forward strand.
AGGATGAATCTAAAGTAGGATTCATGCATTTAGGCTCCACCACCATTGAGAAGTACGACCTGAGGACCAACACCTGGGTCCCAGTGGGAGTCATGAACGGACGCCGACTGCAGTTTGGTGTGGCCGTGATAGACAACAAGTTGTACGTGGTTGGTGGACGGGATGGACTTAAGACGTCCAACATGGTGGAGAGTTATAACCCTGTCAACAAAGTGTGGTCAACCATGCCTCCCATGTCAACACACCGACACGGACTTGGTGAGTGGACTAGTGTTGTCCCGATACCAATATTTTGGTACCGGGAACGGTACCAAAATGTATTTCGATACTTTTCGGTACTTTGATACTGACCACAAAAAATTGCATTATTGGCTTTATTTTAACAAAAAATCTTACGGTACATTAAACATATGTTTATTATTGCAATTTCTACCTTAAATAAAATACTGAACATATTAGACAACTTGTCTTTTAGTAGTAAGTACGCAAACAAAGGCTCCTAATTAGTCTGCTGACGTATGCAGTAACATATTGTGTCATTTATCATTCTATTATTTTGTCAACATTTCTACCACTTGTCCTTAAAGGTCTACTGAAACCCACTACTACCGACCACGCAGTCGGATAGTTTATATATCAATGATGAAATCTTAACATTGCAACACACGCCAATACGGCCGGGTCAACTTATAAAGTGCAATTTTAAATTTCCCGCCAAATTCCGGCTGAAAACGTTTCGATATGATGACGTTTGCGCGTGACGTCAACAGTGGAAGCGGAAGTATTCGGAGCCCATTGAATCCAATACAAAAAGCTCTGTTTTCATTTCAAAATTCCACAGTATTCTGGACATCTGTGTTGGTGAATCTTTTGCAATTTGTTTAATGAACAATGGAGACTGCAAAGAAGAAAGCTGTAGGTGCGATCGGTGTATTAGCGGCGGACTACAGCAACACAACAAGGAGCACTTTGAGGATAGTAGACACGCTAGCCGAACGACCTCACCTTGACTTCCTCCGTCTCCGGGCCGCCAACCTGCATCGGTGATCGGGTGAAGTCCTTAGTCGTACCGTCGGTCGCTGGAACGCAGGTGAGCACGGGTCGTGATGAGCAGATGAGAGCTGGCGTAGGTGCAGAGCTAATGTTTTTAGCATAGCTCTGTCGAGGTTCCGTAGCTAAGTTAGCTTAAATGGCGTCGTTAGCAACAGCATTATTAAGCTTCGCCAAGCTTGAAAGCATTAACCGTTTATTTACATGTCCAGAGTTTGGTAGTATTGTTGATCTTCTGTCTATCCTTCCAGTCAGGGACTTATTTGTTTTGTTTCTATATGCAGTAAAGCCCGATTCTATCACGTTAGCTCAGTAGCTAAAGAGCTTCACCAATGTGTTGTCGTGGAGATAAAAGTCACAGTGAATGTCCATTTCGCGTTCTCGACTCTCATTTTTAAGAGGATATAGTATCCGAGGTGGTTTAAAATACAAATCCGTGATCCACAATAGAAAAAGGAGAGAGTGTGGAATCCAATGAGCCAGCTTGTACCTAAGTTACGGTCAGAGCGAAAAAATATACGTCCTGCACTGCACGCTAGTCCTTCACTTTCACGTACCTCATCCACAAATCTTTCATCCTCGCTCAAATTAATGGGGTAATCGTCGCTTTCTCTGTCCGAATCTCTCTCGCTGCTGGTGTAAACAATAGGAAAATATGAGCAGTCCTTCCTCCGGTGTCGTCACGCTACTTCCGGTAGGGGCAAGGCTTTTTTTTTTATCATAGACCAAAAGTTGCGAACTTTATCGTCGATGTTCTATACTAAATCCTTTCAGCAAAAATATGGCAATATCGCGAAATGATCAAGTATGACACATAGAATGGATCTGCTATCCCCGTTTAAATAAAAAAAAATTAATTTCAGTAGGCCTTTAATATCCATCCATTCATCCAGAAAATGGATGGATGGATGGATGGATATTAAGGACAAGTGGTAGAAAATGAATGATTAATCTACTTGTTAATTTACTGTTAATATCTGCAAATTTTTTGTTTTAACATGTTCTATCTACACCAGTGGCGTGCGGGGAGGTTAATGTCTGGTGAGGCACGACTGCATCATCACAGTCAGATTTACAAACATATAAACCTGCAGTGCAGGTGTACCTAATGTTGTGTCCCTGCGGTCGTTCGCGGCTCCTGCAGCGCGAGCATTGTTGTTTTTGCACTTTTTGGCTTCTTGTTAAGTGACTTTTTTGGGTGGATTCGGTCTTGGGTGTGGGCTTTGGTTGGTGTGGCGCTCCCGTTGGGCGATGCATTCTGCGGCGGGAGTGTTAACCGGCACCTGGAGGCGGGGTTATGAGACGAGCCTCACACAGTGTGTCTTGGCAGCAGTTTTATGATCGCTCAGCACTAAAAATACGTTACACACATACAGTTGTTGACAAAATACACTGTACATTATATACCTCAGCTAACTACACTATGGAAATGTATAATATAATTCATATAGCAATACGGTCTCACTGCACAGCAGGCCAGCCGTTAGCCGAGTCATTGCGCAATCCATGGTGAGGCTCAAGTGCCTCAACTGGCTGCTGATCACCGCACCGTCTCCTCAGTATTTGAACGGCAAATGTGAAAATAAAAATAAAAATAATCTAAAACTGGTGAAGTTAAATGGAAAATAACTTTAGTATAATCACTGGATCCATATAACAATTTAATATATATTTTTTTCTTTTTACTTTTTTTTTTCTTTCCATGATGGCAGGTGAGGCCCCGCCTCCCCTGCCTCTAGTGACTGCACGCCACTGATCTACACTTCTGTTAAAATGTAATATTTACTTATTCTTCTGTTGTTTGGATACTTTTCATTAGTTTTGGATAATACCACAAATGTAGGTATCAATCCGATACCAAGTAGTTACAGGATCAAACATTGGTCATATTCAAAGTCCTCATTAGTCCAGGGACGCATTTATTAAGTGTATAAACATAATATAATTTTTTTTTTTAACGAAAGAAGATTTTGTGAAGCTAAAAAATATCAATGTAATCATAGTAGTATCGACTAGATACACTCCTGTACTTGGTATCATTACAGTGGATGTAGATCCACCCATGGCGTTTGTTTACATTGTGACGCCGGTGAGCTATTGTATCCTCCTACGGTGTGTCTCACACTATTATGTTAGATTTACTATGGACTGGACTCTCACACTATTATGTTAGATTTACTATGGACTGGACTCTCACACTATTATGTTAGATCCACTATGGACTGGACTCTCACACTATTATACTAGAATCTAGTATAATAGTGTGAGAGTCCAGTCCATAGTGGATCTAGTAACTAGATCAACTATGGACTGGACTCTCACACTGTTATCTTAGATACACAATGGACTGGACTCTCACATTATTATGTTAGATCCACTATGGACTGGACTCTCACATTATTATGTTAGATCCACTATGGACTGGACTCTCACACTAATATGCTAGATACACAATGGACTGGACTCTCACACTATTATGTTAGATCCACTATGGACTGGACTCTCACATTATTATGTTAGATCCACTATGGACTGGACTCTCACACTAATATGCTAGATACACAATGGACTGGACTCTCACACTATTATGTTAGATCCACTATGGACTGGACTCTCACACTATTATGCTAGATCCACTATGGACTGGACTCTCACACTATTATTTTAGATCCACTATGGACTGGACTCTCACACTATTATGTTAGATCCACTATGGACTGGACTCTCACACTATTATGTTAGATTCCACTATGGACTTGACTCTCACACTATTATGTTAGATCCACTATGGACTGGACTCTCACTATTATGTTAGATCCACTATGGACTGGACTCTCACACTATTATGTTAGATCCACTATGGACTGGACTCTCACACAATTATGTTAGATCCACTATGGACTGGACTCTCACACTATTATGTTAGATCCACTATGGACTGGACTCTCACACTATTATGTTAGATTTACTATGGACTGGACTCTCACACTATTATGTTAGATCCACTATGGACTGGACTCTCACACTATTATTCTAGATCCACTATGGACTGGACTCTCACACTATTATGTTAGATCCACTATGGACTGGACTCTCACACTATTATGTTAGATTTACTATGAACTGGACTCTCACACTATTATGTTAGATCCACTATGGACTGGACTCTCACAGTATTATGCTAGATCAACTATGGACTGGACTCTTACACTGTTATCTTAGATACACAATGGACTGGACTCTCACATTATTATGTTAGATCCACTATGGACTGGATTTTCACATTATTATGTTAGACCCACTATGGACTGGACTCTCACACTATTATGTTAGATCCACTATGGACTGGACTCTCACACTATTATGTTAGATCCACTATGGACTGGACTCTCACACTATTATGTTAGATCCACTATGGACTGGACTCTCACACTATTATGTTAGATCCACTATGGACTGGACTCTCACACAATTATGTTAGATCCACTATGGACTGGACTCTCACACTATTATGTTAGATCCACTATGGACTGGACTCTCACATTATTATGTTAGATCCACTATGGACTGGACTCTCACACTAATATGCTAGATACACAATGGACTGGACTCTCACACTATTATGTTAGATCCACTATGGACTGGACTCTCACACTATTATTTTAGATCCACTATGGACTGGACTCTCACACTATTATGTTAGATCCACTATGGACTGGACTCTCACACTATTATGTTAGATTCCACTATGGACTTGACTCTCACACTATTATGTTAGATCCACTATGGACTGGACTCTCACTATTATGTTAGATCCACTATGGACTGGACTCTCACACTATTATGTTAGATCCACTATGGACTGGACTCTCACACAATTATGTTAGATCCACTATGGACTGGACTCTCACACTATTATGTTAGATCCACTATGGACTGGACTCTCACACTATTATGTTAGATTTACTATGGACTGGACTCTCACACTATTATGTTAGATCCACTATGGACTGGACTCTCACACTATTATTCTAGATCCACTATGGACTGGACTCTCACACTATTATGTTAGATCCACTATGGACAGGACTCTCACACTATTATGTTAGATTTACTATGGACTGGACTCTCACACTATTATGTTAGATTTACTATGGACTGGACTCTCACACTATTATGCTAGATCAACTATGGACTGGACTCTTACACTGTTATCTTAGATACACAATGGACTGGACTCTCACATTATTATGTTAGATCCACTATGGACTGGACTCTCACATTATTATGTTAGATCCACTATGGACTGGATTTTCACATTATTATGTTAGACCCACTATGGACTGGACTCTCACACTAATATGTTAGATTCCACTATGGACTGGACTCTCACACTATTATGTTAGATCCACTATGGACTGGACTCTCACACTATTATGCTAGATCCACTATGGACTGGACTCTCACACTATTATTTTAGATCCACTATGGACTGGACTCTCACACTATTATGTTAGATCCACTATGGACTGGACTCTCACACTAATATGTTAGATTCCACTATGGACTTGACTCTCACACTATTATGTTAGATCCACTATGGACTGGACTCTCACACTATTATGTTAGATCCACTATGGACTGGACTCTCACACTATTATGTTAGATCCACTATGGACTGGACTCTCACACAATTATGTTAGATCCACTATGGACTTGACTCTCACACTATTATGTTAGATCCACTATGGACTGGACTCTCACACTATTATGTTAGATCCACTATGGACTGGACTCTCACACTATTATGTTAGATCCACTATGGACTGGACTCTCACACTATTATGTTAGATCCACTATGGACTGGACTCTCACACAATTATGTTAGATCCACTATGGACTGGACTCTCACACTATTATGTTAGATCCACTATGGACTGGACTCTCACACTATTATGTTAGATTTACTATGGACTGGACTCTCACACTATTATGTTAGATCCACTATGGATGGGACTCTCACACTATTATGCTAGATCCACTATGGACTGGACTCTCACACTATTATGTTAGATCCACTATGGACTGGACTCTCAAACTATTATGCTAGATCCACTATGGACTGGACTCTCACACTGTTATGTTAGATCCACTATGGACGGGACTCTCACACTATTATGTTAGATCCACTATGGACGGGACTCTCACACTATTATGCTAGATTCACTATGGACTGGACTCTCACACTATTATGTTAGATCCACTATGGACTGGACTCTCACACTATTATGTTAGATCCACTATGGACTGGACTCTCACACTATTATGATAGATCCACTATGGACTCGTCCTACTTTTTAGAGGCGGTATAGGACCGAATATGATTCATTAGTATCGCGGTACTATACTAATACCCCAGAGTGGACTTAGACTTAAATCTATCTATAGCATCATCTTCATGAACAAGGCACTATGATGTTGGAGGAGCTTGGGCTCGTTTTGTTGGAAAACTGCCAAAGGGCCTAAAGGGGGGGATAATACCCCGCTTGAGAATGTCACAGTACATTCTGGAATTCATGTTCCTGAAAGGACCGCAGAACTCATGCAGCTCCAGACCGTGGCGCTCCCCACCACAATGCGTAACAGTAAGCTATGTATAAATATAGTCCTGGAGTACTAAGTACTTCAAAAGGTGGCGGATCATAAATGTTTAAGTCATCAAAGCTGCAAATGTAACCACATTACCTTTTCAAGCCGAGCCAGAACAACAAAGTTTAGGAGAAATGTTTGCCGGATGCTTGCTCCGGGCGGGCAGCGCCGGCGTGCAAGGAATTACACATTGCTTTGGAGCTGCACCTTTTGATATTTCCCATTTCCACGATCAAAGCGTGGCAGACTGCGCCGGCTCCCCATGCTTCTCCTCGCCCCTTCCCAAACAAATCTCATATCAGGAGCCTTTTTTTTTTATTCACAGTTGAAAGAGGTCTGGGTAACAGAACATGGAGATCTTGTCAAAGCATCCAGCTCCGTGTGGTCGGGCGGGGGGGGGGCTTCGGCGAGCCAGAGCGAGATCACACTTTCCAGATCACCTGGGTGTGCGTCTGATGTTTGCTTCGGCTCCTATCTTATCTGCTCTGATGTGCCGTGCATGTTTCCAGTCTAAATATAAGTGTTTGCCCACGTTCCCCGCTGCCGGCTGTGCGCATGGAGGGCCAAGACGAGGGAAAAAATACAATTTATTTTTGATTCCCGAAAACCCTCACTTTGAAAATAAAACAAGAGTTTCGCTTGAAGAATTGTTCCGTGGCCTCTCTAAATGCTGCGGTGTCCTCTCGCCAAACTCTCATGTTGTGTCAAAGCAGAATTGTTACTGTTGCTTGTTACTGGACTCTCACTATTATGGTAGATCCACTATGGACTGGACTCTCACACTATTATGTTAGATCCACTATGGACTGTACTCTCACACTATTATGTTAGATCCACTATGGACTGGACTTTCACCATTATTTTAGATCCACTATGGACTGGACTCTCACACTATTATGTTAGATCCACTATGGACTGAACTCTCTCACTATTATGTTAGATCCACTATGGACTGGACTTTCACACTATTATGTTAGATCCACTATGGACTGGACTCTCACTATTATGTTAGATCCACTATGGACTGGACTCTCACACTATTATGTTAGATCCACTATGGACTGGACTCTCACACTATTATGTTAGATCCACTATGGATGGGACTCTCACACTATTATGCTAGATCCACTATGGACTGGACTCTCACACTATTATGTTAGATCCACTATGGACTGAACTCTCTCACTATTATGTTAGATCCACTATGGACTGGACTTTCACACTATTATGCTAGATCCACTATGGACTGGACTCTCACACTATTATGTTAGATCCACTATGGACTGGACTCTCACTATTATGTTAGATCCACTATGGACTGGACTCTCACACTATTATGTTAGATCCACTATGGACTGGACTCTCACACTATTATTCTAGATCCACTATGGACTGGACTCTCACACTATTATGTTAGATCCACTATGGACTGGACTCTCACACTATTATGTTAGATCCACTATGGACTGGACTCTCACACTATTATGTTAGATCCACTATGGACTGGACTCTCACACTAGTATGTTAGATTCACTATGGACTAGACTCTCACACTATTATGTTAAATCCACTATGGACTGGACTCTCACTATTATGTTAGATCCACTATGGACTGGACTCTTACACTATTATGTTAGATCCACTATGGACTGGATTCTCACACTATTATGTTAGATCCACTATGGACTGGACTCTCACACTATTATGTTAGACCCACTATGGACTGGACTCTCACATTTATTATGTTAGATCCACTATGGACTGGACTCTCACACTATTATGTTAGATCCACTATGGACTGGACTCTCACAATATTATGTTAGATCCACTATGGACTGGACTCTCACACTATTATGTTAGACCCACTATGGACTGGACTCTCACACTATTATGTTGAATCCACTATGGACTGGACTCTCACTATTATGTTAGATACACTATGGACTGGACTCTCACACTATTATGTTAGATCCACTATGGACTGGACTCTCACACTATTATGTTAAATCCACTATGGACTGGACTCTCACTATTATGTTAGATCCACTATGGACTGGACTCTCACACTATTATGTTAGATCCACTATGGACTGGACTCTCACACTATTATTCTAGATCCACTATGGACTGGACTCTCACACTATTATGTTAGATCCACTATGGACTGGACTCTCACACTATTATGTTAGATCCACTATGGACTGGACTCTCACACTATTATGTTAGATTCACTATGGACTAGACTCTCACACTATTATGTTAAATCCACTATGGACTGGACTCTCACTATTATGTTAGATCCACTATGGACTGGACTCTTACACTATTATGTTAGATCCACTATGGACTGGATTCTCACACTATTATGTTAGATCCAGTATGGACTGGACTCTCACTATTATGTTAGATCCACTATGGACTGGACTCTCACACTATTATGTTAGATCCACTATGGACTGGACTCTCACACTATTATGTTAGATCGACTATGGACTGAACTCTCTCACTATTATGTTAGATCCACTATGGACTGGACTCTCACACTATAATGTTAGATCCACTATGGACTGAACTCTCTCACTATTATGTTAGATCCACTATGGACTGGACTTTCACACTATTATGCTAGATCCACTATGGACTGGACTCTCACACTATTATGTTAGATCCACTATGGACTGGACTCTCACTATTATGTTAGATCCACTATGGACTGGACTCTCACACTATTATGTTAGATCCACTATGGACTGGACTCTCACACTATTATTCTAGATCCACTATGGACTGGACTCTCACACTATTATGTTAGATCCACTATGGACTGGACTCTCACACTATTATGTTAGATCCACTATGGACTGGACTCTCACACTATTATGTTAGATCCACTATGGACTGGACTCTCACACTATTATTCTAGATCCACTATGGACTGGACTCTCACACTATTATGTTAGATCCACTATGGACTGGACTCTCACACTATTATGTTAAATCCACAATGGACTGGACTCTCACTATTATGTTAGATCCACTATGGACTGGACTCTCACACTATTATGTTAGATCCACTATGGACTGGACTCTCACACTATTATGTTAGACCCACTATGGACTGGACTCTCACACTATTATGTTGAATCCACTATGGACTGGACTCTCACTATTATGTTAGATACACTATGGACTGGACTCTCACACTATTATGTTAAATCCACTATGGACTGGACTCTCACTATTATGTTAGATCCACTATGGACTGGATTCTCACACTATTATGTTAGATCCACTATGGACTGGACTCTCACACTATTATGTTAGACCCACTATGGACTGGACTCTCACAATATTATGTTAGATCCACTATGGACTGGACTCTCACACTATTATGTTAGATCCACTATGGACTGGACTCTCACAATATTATGTTAGATCCACTATGGACTGGACTCTCACACTATTATGTTAGATCCACTATGGACTGGACTCTCACACTATTATGTTAGACCCACTATGGACTGGACTCTCACACTATTATGTTGAATCCACTATGGACTGGACTCTCACTATTATGTTAGATACACTATGGACTGGACTCTCACACTATTATGTTAGATCCACTATGGACTGGACTCTCACACTATTATGTTAAATCCACTATGGACTGGACTCTCACTTTTATGTTAGATCCACTATGGACTGGACTCTCACACTATTATGTTAGATCTACTATGGACTGGACTCTCACACTATTATGTTAGATCCACTATGGACTGGACTCTCACACTATTATGTTAGATCCACTATGGACTGGACTTTCACCATTATTTTAGATCCACTATGGACTGGACTCTCACACTATTATGTTAGATCCACTATGGACTGAACTCTCTCACTATTATGTTAGATCCACTATGGACTGGACTTTCACACTATTATGTTAGATCCACTATGGACTGGACTCTCACTATTATGTTAGATCCACTATGGACTGGACTCTCACACTATTATGTTAGATCCACTATGGACTGGACTCTCACACTATTATGTTAGATCCACTATGGATGGGACTCTCACACTATTATGCTAGATCCACTATGGACTGGACTCTCACACTATTATGTTAGATCCACTATGGACTGAACTCTCTCACTATTATGTTAGATCCACTATGGACTGGACTTTCACACTATTATGCTAGATCCACTATGGACTGGACTCTCACACTATTATGTTAGATCCACTATGGACTGGACTCTCACTATTATGTTAGATCCACTATGGACTGGACTCTCACACTATTATGTTAGATCCACTATGGACTGGACTCTCACACTATTATTCTAGATCCACTATGGACTGGACTCTCACACTATTATGTTAGATCCACTATGGACTGGACTCTCACACTATTATGTTAGATCCACTATGGACTGGACTCTCACACTATTATGTTAGATCCACTATGGACTGGACTCTCACACTAGTATGTTAGATTCACTATGGACTAGACTCTCACACTATTATGTTAAATCCACTATGGACTGGACTCTCACTATTATGTTAGATCCACTATGGACTGGACTCTTACACTATTATGTTAGATCCACTATGGACTGGATTCTCACACTATTATGTTAGATCCACTATGGACTGGACTCTCACACTATTATGTTAGACCCACTATGGACTGGACTCTCACATTTATTATGTTAGATCCACTATGGACTGGACTCTCACACTATTATGTTAGATCCACTATGGACTGGACTCTCACAATATTATGTTAGATCCACTATGGACTGGACTCTCACACTATTATGTTAGACCCACTATGGACTGGACTCTCACACTATTATGTTGAATCCACTATGGACTGGACTCTCACTATTATGTTAGATACACTATGGACTGGACTCTCACACTATTATGTTAGATCCACTATGGACTGGACTCTCACACTATTATGTTAAATCCACTATGGACTGGACTCTCACTATTATGTTAGATCCACTATGGACTGGACTCTCACACTATTATGTTAGATCCACTATGGACTGGACTCTCACACTATTATTCTAGATCCACTATGGACTGGACTCTCACACTATTACGTTAGATCCACTATGGACTGGACTCTCACACTATTATGTTAGATCCACTATGGACTGGACTCTCACACTATTATGTTAGATTCACTATGGACTAGACTCTCACACTATTATGTTAAATCCACTATGGACTGGACTCTCACTATTATGTTAGATCCACTATGGACTGGACTCTTACACTATTATGTTAGATCCACTATGGACTGGATTCTCACACTATTATGTTAGATCCACTATGGACTGGACTCTCACTATTATGTTAGATCCACTATGGACTGGACTCTCACACTATTATGTTAGATCCACTATGGACTGGACTCTCACACTATTATGTTAGATCGACTATGGACTGAACTCTCTCACTATTATGTTAGATCCACTATGGACTGGACTCTCACACTATAATGTTAGATCCACTATGGACTGAACTCTCTCACTATTATGTTAGATCCACTATGGACTGGACTTTCACACTATTATGCTAGATCCACTATGGACTGGACTCTCACACTATTATGTTAGATCCACTATGGACTGGACTCTCACTATTATGTTAGATCCACTATGGACTGGACTCTCACACTATTATGTTAGATCCACTATGGACTGGACTCTCACACTATTATTCTAGATCCACTATGGACTGGACTCTCACACTATTATGTTAGATCCACTATGGACTGGACTCTCACACTATTATGTTAGATCCACTATGGACTGGACTCTCACACTATTATGTTAGATCCACTATGGACTGGACTCTCACACTATTATTCTAGATCCACTATGGACTGGACTCTCACACTATTATGTTAGATCCACTATGGACTGGACTCTCACACTATTATGTTAAATCCACTATGGACTGGACTCTCACTATTATGTTAGATCCACTATGGACTGGACTCTCACACTATTATGTTAGATCCACTATGGACTGGACTCTCACACTATTATGTTAGACCCACTATGGACTGGACTCTCACACTATTATGTTGAATCCACTATGGACTGGACTCTCACTATTATGTTAGATACACTATGGACTGGACTCTCACACTATTATGTTAAATCCACTATGGACTGGACTCTCACTATTATGTTAGATCCACTATGGACTGGATTCTCACACTATTATGTTAGATCCACTATGGACTGGACTCTCACACTATTATGTTAGACCCACTATGGACTGGACTCTCACAATATTATGTTAGATCCACTATGGACTGGACTCTCACACTATTATGTTAGATCCACTATGGACTGGACTCTCACAATATTATGTTAGATCCACTATGGACTGGACTCTCACACTATTATGTTAGATCCACTATGGACTGGACTCTCACACTATTATGTTAGACCCACTATGGACTGGACTCTCACACTATTATGTTGAATCCACTATGGACTGGACTCTCACTATTATGTTAGATACACTATGGACTGGACTCTCACACTATTATGTTAGATCCACTATGGACTGGACTCTCACACTATTATGTTAAATCCACTATGGACTGGACTCTCACTTTTATGTTAGATCCACTATGGACTGGACTCTCACACTATTATGTTAGATCTACTATGGACTGGACTCTCACACTATTATGTTAGATCCACTATGGACTGGACTCTCACACTATTATGTTAGATCCACTATGGACTGGACTCTCACACTATTATTCTAGATCCACTATGGACTGGACTCTCACACTATTATGTTAGATCCACTATGGACTGGACTCTCACACTATTATTCTAGATCCACTATGGACTGGACTCTCACACTATTATGTTAGATCCACTATGGACTGGACTCTCACACTATTATGTTAGATCCACTATGGACTGGACTCTCACACTATTATGTTAGATCCACTATGGACTGGACTCTCACACTATTATTCTAGATCCACTATGGACTGGACTCTCACACTATTATGTTAGATCCACTATGGACTGGACTCTCACACTATTATGTTAGATCCACTATGGACTAGACTCTCACACTATTATGTTAGATCCACTATGGACTAGACTCTCACACTATTATGTTAGATCCACTATGGACTAGACTCTCACACTATTATGTTAGATCCACTATGGACTAGACTCTCACACTATTATGTTAGATCCACTATGGACTGGACTCTCACACTATTATGTTAGATCCACTATGGACTGGACTCTCACACTATTATGTTAGATCCACTATGGACTGGACTCTCACACTATTATGTTAGATCCACTATGGACTAGACTCTCACACTATTATGTTAGATCCACTATGGACTAGACTCTCACACTATTATGTTAGATCCACTATGGACTAGACTCTCACACTATTATGTTAGATCCACTATGGACTGGACTCTCACACTATTATGTTAGATCCACTATGGACTGGACTCTCACACTATTATGTTAGATCCACTATGGACTGGACTCTCACACTATTATGTTAGATCCACTATGGACTGGACTCTCACCATTATGTTAGATCCACTATGGACTGGACTCTCACACTATTATGTTAGATCCACTATGGACTGGACTCTCACACTATTATGTTAGATCCACTATGGACTGGACTTTCACCATTATTTTAGATCCACTATGGACTGGACTCTCACACTATTATGTTAGATCCACTATGGACTGGACTCTCACACTATTATGTTAGATCCACTATGGACTAGACTCTCACACTATTATGTTAAATCCACTATGGACTGGACTCTCACACTATTATGTTAGATCCACTATGGACTGGACTCTCACACTATTATGTTAGATCCACTATGGACTGGACTCTCACACTATTATGTTAGATCCACTATGGACTGGACTCTCACACTATTATGTTAGATCCACTATGGACTGGACTCTCACACTATTATGTTAGATCCACTATGGACTGGACTTTCACCATTATTTTAGATCCACTATGGACTGGACTCTCACTATTATGTTAGATACACTATGGACTGGACTCTCACACTATTATGTTAGATCCACTATGGACTGGACTCTCACACTATTATGTTAAATCCACTATGGACTGGACTCTCACTATTATGTTAGATCCACTATGGACGGGACTCTCACACTATTATGTTAGATCCACTATGGACTGGACTCTCACACTATTATTCTAGATCCACTATGGACTGGACTCTCACACTATTATGTTAGATCCACTATGGACTGGACTCTCACACTATTATGTTAGATCCACTATGGACTGGACTCTCACACTATTATGTTAGATTCACTATGGACTAGACTCTCACACTATTATGTTAAATCCACTATGGACTGGACTCTCACTATTATGTTAGATCCACTATGGACTGGACTCTTACACTATTATGTTAGATCCACTATGGACTGGATTCTCACACTATTATGTTAGATCCACTATGGACTGGACTCTCATTATTATGTTAGATCCACTATGGACTGGACTCTCACACTATTATGTTAGATCCACTATGGACTGGACTCTCACACTATTATGTTAGATCGACTATGGACTGAACTCTCTCACTATTATGTTAGATCCACTATGGACTGGACTCTCACACTATTATGTTAGATCCACTATGGACTGAACTCTCTCACTATTATGTTAGATCCACTATGGACTGGACTTTCACACTATTATGCTAGATCCACTATGGACTGGACTCTCACACTATTATGTTAGATCCACTATGGACTGGACTCTCACTATTATGTTAGATCCACTATGGACTGGACTCTCACACTATTATGTTAGATCCACTATGGACTGGACTCTCACACTATTATTCTAGATCCACTATGGACTGGACTCTCACACTATTATGTTAGATCCACTATGGACTGGACTCTCACACTATTATGTTAGATCCACTATGGACTGGACTCTCACACTATTATGTTAGATCCACTATGGACTGGACTCTCACACTATTATTCTAGATCCACTATGGACTGGACTCTCACACTATTATGTTAGATCCACTATGGACTGGACTCTCACACTATTATGTTAGATCGACTATGGACTGAACTCTCTCACTATTATGTTAGATCCACTATGGACTGAACTCTCTCACTATTATGTTATATCCACTATGGACTGGACTTTCACACTATTATGCTAGATCCACTATGGACTGGACTCTCACACTATTATGTTAGATCCACTATGGACTGGACTCTCACTATTATGTTAGATCCACTATGGACTGGACTCTCACACTATTATGTTAGATCCACTATGGACTGGACTCTCACACTATTATTCTAGATCCACTATGGACTGGACTCTCACACTATTATGTTAGATCCACTATGGACTGGACTCTCACACTATTATGTTAGATCCACTATGGACTGGACTCTCACACTATTATTCTAGATCCACTATGGACTGGACTCTCACACTATTATGTTAGATCCACTATGGACTGGACTCTCACACTATTATGTTAAATCCACTATGGACTGGACTCTCACTATTATGTTAGATCCACTATGGACTGGACTCTTACACTATTATGTTAGATCCACTATGGACTGGATTCTCACACTATTATGTTAGATCCACTATGGACTGGACTCTCACACTATTATGTTAGACCCACTATGGACTGGACTCTCACAATATTATGTTAGATCCACTATGGACTGGACTCTCACACTATTATGTTAGATCCACTATGGACTGGATTCTCACACTATTATGTTAGATCCACTATGGACTGGACTCTCACACTATTATGTTAGACCCACTATGGACTGGACTCTCACAATATTATGTTAGATCCACTATGGACTGGACTCTCACACTATTATGTTAGATCCACTATGGACTGGACTCTCACACTATTATGTTAGATCCACTATGGACTGGACTCTCACACTATTATGTTAGACCCACTATGGACTGGACTCTCACACTATTATGTTGAATCCACTATGGACTGGACTCTCACTATTATGTTAGATATACTATGGACTCAGTGTGACCTGTATGGCTGTTGACCAAGTATGCCTTGCATTCACTTGTGTGTGTGAAAAGCCGTAGATATTATGTGACTGGGCCGGCACGTAAAGGCAGTGCCTTTAAGGTTTATTGGCGCTCTGTACTTCTCCCTACGTCCGTGTACGCAGCGGCGTTTTAAAAAGTCATAAATTTTACTTTTTGAAACCGATACTTTTGAAACCGATACCGATAATTTCCGATATTACATTTTAAAGCATTTATCGTCCGATAATATCGGACTGCCGATATTATCGGGCGATAAATGCTTTCTAATTCAAACCATTCCAACTTCAAACTGTTCAGCCTATTTGGGAATCGCTTGCTTTCTCTTGACAAAAATTCCCAGATTTCCAGGTTTTCAGGGACCTTTTTCCCACTCAAAAATTGGCCATTTTTCAAACTTCCGCCCTTTCCTCATTTTTCAACCGATTCACACCATCCTGAAAATTCAAACTACTTTTTTTCCAAGTTCAAAAAAATTCCAGGATTTTCTAGAATTCCTGGTTCTCCAAAGCCCTATTTCAACCTTTTTTTCTACTCCCACATTTTTCAACCCACTTCAACCGTTCCACCGTCAAAACATTCCTCTTAATTAGAACAAAAAACGTATATGCTTATTGAACTGGAAAAATTCCCCGTTTTCCCAAAATTCCAGGAATTCCGTAATACCTTTTCTCAATTCAACATGTTACTACTTCAACATTTCTCGACCGATTTCAAAAATTTCCCAACCAAACATTTCAACTTATTCAAACTATTCAAGTCACTATGACACTATTTCCACATTCACCCATTCACACACTGATGGCGGGAGCTGCCATGCAAGGCCCTAACCACCACCCATCAGGAGCAAGGGTAAAGTGTCTTGCTCAAGGACACGACGGACGTGACGAGGTTGGCAGAAGGTGGGGATCGAACCAGGAACCCTCAGGTTGCTGGCACGGCCACTCTCCCAACCGAGCCAGGCCGCACTCGTATGATTAACGCGCCAAAAATCCATCAAGCGGTGCGGCTTCATAGCTCACCAAAGTCGTACTAAAAACATTTTGACAGATTTTTGAGCGCCGTGTGTAATGTTCTATATTCTCAATGGAACATTAAAACTTTTGATTTTGTTTACTGCCGTCATATTGCAGTCTATGTAGTGAGTCTTATTCTGCGTTGTGTAGTTTTTTTTAAAATAAAAGACACTTCACCATGCCGTCGTTTCACTATTTATTGGTAACCTTCCAACTCAAAAGTCTGAAGCAAAAAGAAGTAACAAACATTCATTCATATAAAAATAATAATAAATTAAATTACCTTAACAAAAACGTTTAATCACAAAAAATAATAATGCACAAATTCACATACCTGTGTTGGAAACACAAAAACACACACACAGGTCTCAGCTTTCTGGCGGACTGATTTCTGCTCCTGTGTGGTGTAAATACTAGGGGTGTGGGAAAAAATCGATTTGAATTCGAATCGCGATTCTCACGTTGTGCGATTCAGAATCGATTCTCATTTTTAAAAAATCGTTTTTTTTTCCGTTTTTTTTTTTCCATTTTTTTTTCATTATTAATAAATCCAACAAAACAATACACAGCAATACCATAACAATGCAATCCAATTCCAAAACCAAATCCGACCCGGCAACACTCAGAACTGCAATAAACTGAGCAATTGAGAGGAGACACAAACACGACACAGAACAAACCAAAAGTAGTGAAACAAAAATGAATATTATCAACAACTGTATCAATATTAGTTACAATTTCAACATAGCAGCGATTAAAAATCCCTCATTGACATTATCATTAGACATTTATAAAAAAAAAAATCACTTGCATCGCATCTCATAAGCTTGACAACACACTGTGTCCAATATTTTCACAAAGATAAAATAAGTCATATTTTTGGTTCATTTAATAGTTAAAACAAATTTACATTATTGCAATCAGTTGATAAAACATTGTCCTTTACAATTATAATTTTTTTTTACAAAAATCTACTACTCTGCTTGCATGTCAGCAGACTGGGGTAGATCCTGCTGAAATCCTATGTATTGAATGAATAAAGAATCCTTTTGAATCGGGAAAATATCGTTTTTGAATCGAGAATCGCGTTGAATCGGAAAAAAAAAAGATATCGAATCGAATCGTGGGACACCCAAAGATTCACAGCCCTAGTAAATACCATGCGTAAATGCGACCAAACAATTCACACAGTCGACGCTCTACTCCTTAATTAACGAAATTGTGCAGAAAAATTACTTAAAACAACACATCACTTATACCCACAACATTATTGTGTTAACTTTTAAAGGCCTACTGAAATGAATTTTTTTTTATTTAAACGGGGATAGCAGATCTATTCTATGTGTCATCCTTGATCATTTCGCAATATTGCCATATTTTTGCTGAAAGGATTTAGTAGAGAACAACGACGATAAAGATCGCAACTTTTGGTATCTGACAAAAAAAAGCCTTGCCCCTACCGGAAGTAGCATGACGTAGTCAGTTGTACATTTCCGCAAAGTTCCCTATTGTTTACAGTGATGGCGGCCAGAAGTGAGAGCGATTCGGACAGAGAAAGCGACGATTTCCCCATTAATTTGAGCGAGGATGAAAGATTTGTGGATGAGGAAAGTGCAAGTGAAGGACTAGTGGGGAGTGGAAGCGATTCAGATAGGGAAGATGCTGTGAAAGGCGGGTGGGACCTGATATTCAGCTGGGAATGACTACAACAGTAAATAAACACAAGACATATATATACTCTATTAGCCACAACACAACCAGGCTTATATTTAATATGCCACAAATTAATCCAGCATAAAAACACCTAGGTGTTTGTTATGCTAGCTCCTAGCTCCCGTCCATATAACCCGCCAATACAAATCAAACACCTGCACAACACACACAATCACACAGCCCAAAGGACCGTTCACCTAACCCAAGGTTCATAAAGCTTATATATTTACCCAAAGTTACGTACGTGACACGCACGTACGGGCAAGTGATCAAATGTTTGGAAGCGTCTGTGTATCCAAATCAAAGTAATCCTGGTAAGAGTCTGTGTTGTCCCAGTTCTCTACAGGCGTCTGTGTATCGAAGTCAAAGTCCTCCTGGTAAGAGTCTCTGTTGTCCGAGTTCTTCGATCTTGACTGCATCTTTCGGGAATGTAAACAATGAAACACCGGCTGTGTTGCGTTGCTGACTTCCCTCGCAAAATACTCCGCTTCGCACCGACAACTTTCTCCTTTGCTTCCTCAGCTTCTTTCTCCATAATACAATGAACAAATTGCAACAGATTCACCAACACAGATGTCCAGAATACTGTGGAATAATGAGATGAAAACAGAGCTACTTTGTATTGGCTTCAATGGGGGAGCCATACCTCTGTTTCACTGGCTATGTCACGCTCCAAAGGAGTTTTCAGCCGGAAGTTTAGCGGGAAATTTAAAATTGCACTTTATAAGTTAACCCGGCTGTATTGGCATGTGTTGCAATGTTAAGATTTCATCATTGATATATAAACTATCAGACTGCGTGGTCGGTAGTAGTGGGTTTCAGCAGGCCTTTAAAGCAGGGGTCACCAACGCGGTGCCCGCGGGCACCAGGTCGCCCGTAAGGACCAGATGAGTCACCCGCGGGCCTGTTCTAAAAAAATAAAATAAAATAAAATAAAATTAAAAAAAAAAAAAAAAAAAAAAATTTTTAATTAAATCTACATAGAAAAAACACAAGATACACTTTCAATCAGTGCATCAACCCAAACAACCTCCCCCATGCACACTCATCCACACCCACTCACACAAAAGGGGTTATTTCTTTCTGCTACCAATATTCTGGTTCCCACAACATAGACAACACATCTGCAAGGGACACAGTCCCTGAAGCACACATGATTGTATAGGCTGCTGGTCCACTAACATTTTCATTAATTACTATTTTTTATGTAATTATTTTTATATTGTTTTACTTTCTTTTTTATCCAAGAAAATGTTTTTTATTTATTTATCTTATT
Organism: Entelurus aequoreus; assembly: GCF_033978785.1. Lineage (NCBI taxonomy): Eukaryota > Metazoa > Chordata > Actinopteri > Syngnathiformes > Syngnathidae > Entelurus > Entelurus aequoreus. The sequence continues at coordinate 19,807,648 of NC_084734.1, forward strand.
TTATTTTATTTTTAAAAAAAGGGCCTTATCTTCAACAGACCAGGTTGTCAATGAAATTAGATTTGTTTAAAGGGTTTTTTAAACCAGGCCCAGTCCAGATAATGTCCAAGTCGGACTCAGCAACACACACCTTCATTCATGTACACAGAAAAAAATTAGGGAACACAACAGATTGCATATAATTTATAAACAAAATTACATTTTCAAAATAAGCATTTATGTACAGTCCAGATTATGTCCAGGTCACTCAAATTAGGGAACACAACAACAGATATCATATAATCTATAAACATAATTATACTTTCAAAATAAGCCTTTGAGGACTTCTCATCTTTTTTTTTAATGTTTTTTGGCATCATTATCGTTTTCAACCATGTAACTTTCTAAAGTTAGAAAATACTGAATAAATGTTTTAAAGAAAGTAATACTAAGTGAATATCTGTTTTTGGCCTTAAAAATAAACATTTTACAGAGTACTATAATTAAATTGACTAAATCATGATTGTCAATGAACTCTCCTAAAATAACAGAAACCACATTAAGCTTCATAAACAAACCAATCCTTAAACACATTTTTTCAACTTCCACCCAAAACAAAGACACAATATGACAATACCAAAACAAATGCAGGGTGGATTCAGGCTCCTGACAACAAAATCGGCAATCATCTGACTCTGTCATATTCCATAATTTTAACATTTTCCCTGTGGGTAAGAAGTTATAAATAATTTTAATTTGAAAATAACGATTTTGCACATCGATAGTGGTTTTATAGATTAGTTTGAATATGGCATCCCATGGCAACGGGCAGTCAAAAAAGTCCTCCCATTTTCCATTTGTGTTGTATGAGGCAGCCTTCAAAGATTTCTTTATTAAATACAAATTATATATTTTTCTATTTATTTTAGTTCCTTTTTGCCAACTAGAATTTCTTATTAGAGGTTTACAAACTAATAATTTAGTAGTTCCATAATTAATTAATTATTTGTTTCCATCTTTTCCCAATTACTCCAGTTAGTTGATAAAATGAAAAGCTTGAGCAAGCATCACCATACATAGCTCTAAATTCATCATACTTCATAATTTTACCATTCTCATTGATAATATCATTGACAAAAATGATTCCTCTTTCAAACATATTTTTCCAGAAGAAAGGCTTTCCATCTATTACAATATTAGAGTTCATCCATATTAACTGCTGCAAAATATCGTCTCTTTTTTCTGGCACATAAAATTGAAAACACCACTATGAGTGGATTGTTTCTTTTATGAACCCCGCCATGTTTCCCAGCAGACTCTCTGGGAGGGGATCACTTGTAAAAAAGTATACTATTTATTTTGATACATTACATGTTTTTTGTCCAACAGGACATTTGTGTACCACTCAATGTTTAAATACATCTTTGGAACAATTGATGCTTTTAAAGACAGACACGTAGCTTCAAGGTTGAGAAGTTCCGGCCCCCATATTCATACTCTTTGTACAAAACCTTTCTTTTAATCTTTTCTGGTTTGCCGTTCCAGACAAAATCGAAGACCCTCCGCTCATAAATCTTAAAAAAGTTTTGTGATGGAGCTGGTAATGACAAAAACAAATAAATAAATTGAGGAATAATTAACGAGTTGGCAATAGACATTTTACCATATAAGGTTAGGGATTTCCCTTTCCATAATTGCATAATTTTGTCCAGCTTTCTTAGTCGATTATCATAATTTACTGAGCCTAGATCTTCCAGATTTTCTGGGACAACAACACCAAGTATGTTAACTGGTCCATCTGTCCACAAAACAGGCACTTTGCATTCCATTCGAAATGACGTTCCCTTTAGATTTCCGATCCTTAACATTTTACATTTATCATAATTAAGCTTAAGGCCAGATTGCTGTGAAAATATGTCCAAAAGATTAAGAAGGTTCCGCAAACAATGAGGAAAAATCTTATCTTTGTGAATCAGCCTTTTCTGACATGAACTTCATCAAGAACAAACACAGAACACGCCTCACTGATGCACATCTGCAAGACTCACTCAGAGTTGCAGTGTCAAGTTACACACCAGAGTACAACTCACTAGTTAACAGCATGCAATGCCAGGCTTCCCACTAACTGACAAAGAAACAGATAACAGATTTGGTGTCCAGTTCAAAGTGTGACATAATTTAAAAATTTGAGAGTTTACTTTTGTATTTTACATGAGTTATTATTTGTACAAACATGGTGCAAAGTAATTCATGATTTGTTAAAAAAATGTTAGTGGCTAGCTAGTTAAAATGGGATATTGTGATTTCACAAGACTGTCTTAGAAGTGATCATTTGAAAATGTTCAATTTGAAAAATGTGCACTTAGAGAAAATATAAAAATAAAGTGTTGCATATTGATATTTATCTGTTTCTATATATATTTATTGTGAGAAATCATTAAGATGATCAGTGTTTCCACAAAGATAAATATCATTAATTATTAATAATAACAGTGTTAAAGGTAAATTGAGCAAATTGGCTACTTCTGGCAATTTATTTAAGTGTGTATCAAACTGGTAGCCCTTCGCAGTAATCAGTACCCAAGAAGTAGCCCTCGGTTTCAAAAAGGTTGGTGACCCCTGCTTTAAAGTATTTAGGAACATTTAGGAAGAATTTTTACAATATGAAGAAACACGGAGCATTGAAGAACTATTACCTTCCAACTCAAAAGTCCGAAGCAAGAGGAAATAAACAACCGAAAAAACAAGAAAGACACTTCCCGCACCGGACATCCGGTTCTTCATAAAATAAAAGCGATACTTCAAAATAAAATATAACACCCTGTCTAGTTCATAATACAGCGCAACATCACACTATTACATCCACACGTATCTCTTATGTGTGACTGCCATCTACTGGCCACACTTGTCATTACACCATGTACCAACTACAATTAATACCAGAATTAGGCGCAGCGGGTTATAAGGCGCATTGTCGATTTTTGAGGGAAATGAAAGGATTTTAAGTGCGCCTTATAGTCCGAAAAATACGGTATGATATAATCTAATTTATTATTCTCATCAAAAACATAATGGTAATATAATAATGTTAACTTCTGTGGCTCTGCGCTTTTTTATTGATTGATTGAAACTTGTATTAGTAAATTGCACAATATAGTACATATTCCGTACAATTGACCACTAAATGGTAACAGCATTGTCTTGCTGAAATAAGCAGGGGCTGCCATGGTAACGTTGCTTGGATGGCAACATATGTTGTTCCAAAACCTGTATGTACCTTTCAGCATTAATGGCGCCTTCACAGATGTGTAAGTTACCCATGTCTTGGGCACTAATACACCCCCATACCATCACAGATGCTGGCTTTTCAATTATGCGCCAATAACAATCCGGATGGTTCTTTTCCTCTTTGTCCCGGAGAACACAACGTCCAAAGTTTCCAAAAACATTTTGAAATGTAGACTCGTCAGACCACAGACCACTTTTCATAAGTCCATCTTAGATGAGCTCAGGCCCAGCGAAGCCGACGGCGTTTCTGGGTGTTGTTGATAAACGGTTTTCGCCTTGCATAGGTGAGTTTTAACTTGCACTTATAGATGTAGCGACCAACTGTAGTTACTGACAGTGGGTTTCTGAAGTGTTCCTGAGCCCATGTGGTGATATCCTTTACACACTGATGTTGCTTGTTGATGCAGTACAGCCTGAGGGATCGAAGGTCACGGGCTTAGCTGCTTACGTGCAGTGATTTCTCCAGATTCTCTGAACCCTTTGATGATATTACGGACCGTAGATGGTGAAATCTCCAAATTCCTTGCAATAGCTGGTTGAGAAAGGTTTTTCTTAAACTGTTCAACAATTTGCTCACGCATTTGTTGACAAAGTGGTGACCCTCGCCCCATCCTTGTTTGTGAATGACTGAGCATTTCATGGAATCTACTTTTATATCCAATCATGGCACCCACCTGTTCCCAATTTGCCTATTCACCTGTGGGATGTGCCAAATAAGTGTTTGATGAGCATTCATCAACTTTATCAGTATTTATTGCCACCTTTCCCAACTTCTTTGTCACGTGTTGCTGGCATCAAATTCAAAGTTAATGATTATTTGCAAAAAAAAAAAATGTTTATGAGTTCGAACATCAAATATGTTGTCTTTGTAGCATATTCAACTGAATATGGGTTGAAAATGATTTGCAAATCATTGTACTCCGTTTATATTTACATCTAACACAATTTCCCAACTCATATGGAAACGGGGTTTGTAATACAGTCATCACAAGTTAATCATCAGAGTATTAACATTGAATTATTTACATTATTTACAATCCGGGGGGTGGGATGTGGAGGGGGAGGGTTCGGGGGGGGAAGGGGGAGGGGGGTGGGTTAGGTTTGGTTGCACTTCAGTCATCAACAATTGCATCATCAGAGAAATGGACATTGAAACAGTGTAGGTCTGACTTGGTAGGATATGTACAGCGAGTAGTGGACATAGTGAGCTCAGAAAGCATAAGAACAAGTATATACATTTGATTATTTACAATCCGGGGAGGTGGGATGTGGAGGGGGGAGGGTGTTAGTCAAGGCTTGAAGGTGCCTGGAGGTGTTCTTTTAGTGCGGTTTTGAAGGAGGATAGAGATGCAATTTCTTTTACACATATTGGGAGTGCATTCCATATTGATGTGGCGTAGAAGGAGAATGAGTTAAGACCTTTGTTAGCTCGGAATCTGGGTTTAACGTGGTTTGTGGAGCTCCCCCTGGTGTTGTGGTTATGGCAGTCATTTACGTTAAAGGCCTACTGAAATGAATTTTTTTTATTTAAACGGGGATAGCAGATCTATTCTATGTGTCATACTTGATCATTTCGCGATATTGCCATATTTTTGCTGAAAGGATTTAGTATAGAACAATGACGATAAAGATCGCAAATTTTGGTATCTGATAAAAAAAAAAAAGGCTTGCCCCTACCGGAAGTAGCGTGACGTAGTCAGTTGAACATATACGCAAAGTTCCCTATTGTTTACAATGATGGCCGCATGAAGTGAGAGAGATTCGGACTGAGAAAGCGACGATTTCCCCATTAATTTGAGCGAGGATGAAAGATTTGTGGATGAGTAAAGTGCAAGTGAAGGACTAGTGGGGAGTGGAAGCTATTCAGATAGGGAAGATGCTGTGAGAGCCGGGGGTGACCTGATATTCAGCTGGAAATGACTACAACAGTAAATAAACACAAGACATATATATACTCTATTAGCCACAACACAACCAGGCTTATATTTAATATGCCACAAATTAATCCCGCATAAAAACACCTAGGTGTTTGTTATGCTAGCTACTAGCTACTAGCTCGAGCTAGTTATAGCTCGAGCGGGTAATATGGACGGGATCCTGTCCATATAACCCGCCAATACAATTCAAACACCTGCACAACACACACACTCACTCAGCCCAAAGAACCGTTCACCTAACCCAAGGTTCATAAAGCTTATATATTTAACCAAAGTTACGTACATGACACGCACATACGGGTAAGCAATCAAATGTTTGGAAGCGCGCAGGTGGGACCTGATATTCAGCTGGGAATGACTACAACAGTAAATAAACACAAGACATATACAGGTATATACTCTATTAGCCACAACACAACCAGGCTTATATTTAATATGCCACAAATGAATCCTAATGCTAGCTCCTAGCTCCTAGCTACTAGCTCGAGCTAGTTATAGCAAGCGATTAAATGTTTGGAATCGCAGCTGTGTACTCACAGTATCGCAACTGTGTATCCAAATCAAAGTCCTCCTGGTAAGAGTCTCTGTTGTCAGAGTTCTTCGATCTTGACTGCATCTTTCGGGAATGTAAACAAAGAAGCGCCGGCTGACTTCCCTCGCAAAATAGACGCTTCGCACCGACAACTTTCTTCTTTGCTTGCTCAGCTTCTTTCTCCATAATGCAATGAACAAATTGCAACAGATTCACCAACACAGATGTCCAGAATACTGTGGAATAATGACATGAAAACAGAGCTATTTGGTATTGACTTCAATGGTGTCCGAATACTTCCATTTCAATGATTGACGTCACGCGCATACGTCATCCTCAGAGGCGTTTCGAACGGAAGTTTAGCGGGAAATTTAAAATTGCACTTTATAAGTTAACCCGGCCGTATTGGCATGTGTTGCAATGTTAAGATTGCATCATTGATATATAAACTATCAGACTGCGTGGTCGGTAGTAGTGGCTTTCAGTAGGCCTTTAAGGAAGTAGTTTGACATGTATTTCGGTATCAGGGAGGTGTAGCGGATTTTATAGACTAGGCTCAGTGCAAGTTGTTTTACTGTGCTAAGATTTGCTTCAGGTTTGAGGTATTGCGTCATTAGCCTTTAGGCTTAAGCCTTAAAATAGACAAACAGTGATTTCAATATATTGTGGATTTAGCACCCTGTATTAACATATTTTATAGGAAAAGTTATGTGCATAAACTACGCGGCAACGCTGCATTGATCAGGTGATACGTACATTCAAAATCCTGCATTGGGAGTCTGGAGTAACCATCCGTGCGTGCAGGTATCGCTGTGCTGGAGGGCCCCATGTACGCGGTCGGCGGCCATGACGGCTGGAGTTATCTCAACACGGTGGAGCGCTGGGACCCGCAGGCCCGGCAGTGGAACTACGTGGCCAGTATGTCGACACCACGGAGCACCATGGGAGTGACTGCGCTCAATGGGAAGTAAGTTGCTTGACCTTCTTCTGACTTAAACGCTAGATGTGCAATATGTAAGGAAAAACTTCCTGACCATCTGCTGCTTTTGTTTCCAGTCGATGGAAAATATGAAGCCATAACAGACAGCTCATAGAATAAAGAAAACAAAAACATACCACAGTGTCAGTCAGAACGTCACTGCAATTGGAATGTGCTACTTGGTGTAGAAGTATAATCCATATTATAATCCAGTATTAATGCAGTATTTTTTTAAGACGAAATACAGTTCGTTTCAAGCCAGGTATTTGATGTTACAATATCAAAAAGTAAAATAAAAAGGTTTAAAGTGCTGGTGTGGAATGCAGCATAGTTTTGATGCAGACCAGGAATGTGAGTGTGAAGTATCGAGGACATAGTTGCACAACTTCAAGTACAATCTTGAAAAAAAAACAAAAAACAAACTGGAGCAACATATTAGTGAGATGTGTAATGTTTTCACGTTATGGATTATGGTTGCATAATTAATCAGCAAATTGACATTGTGGTTTTAATTACTGCAATAACATCTCTCCTTCGTCTCTGGCATTTGAGAGATAGACATTAGGGATGTGCGGATCGATACTGAAATACAGATACCAGATCTTTATGCTCTAATATTAATCCTCAAATCAAAATTATTTTGATGCTTTAGTTCAGGGATGTCCAAACTTTTTCCACTAAGGATACTTTCTTTCTTTCTTTCTTTCTTTCTTTCTCTTTCTTTCTTTCATGTTTATTTCGAATATGTAGACAAAACAAAAACAAACACATTTTGGAAAAAACAACAAAAAAGCCATTCAAGAATGAATAACAAAAACAATAATAATAATAATAATAATAATAGTAATAATAAAAAACAAAAAGGAACAAGAAATGAAAATAAACATTAATGTAAACATATCCGAAAAGGAGTGAGAAGTAAAAACTTATGTACTCCCACCCCTCTTATTACTTACTGTATGTTTAATAATAATAATAGTATATAAAAATGTTATGTTACATAAATACATATACATATATACTAAAAGAACACCGTATGCAGAGGCCAGATTATATTTTTTTCCATTTAAAAAGGAATAAAAACAGATAGTGTCAGCTTTGTATTATAGGTGAGTAAGTATATTATTATTAATTATTAGTTAAAACATTTCAGCTTTTTTTCCCATTACATACCAATTTTTTTTTTTTTTTTTCTTACATTTTATAAGACTAAAATAAAAATAACCATTCAATTATTTAACTGCATAACCTAGTGTGTCCAAAAAATTCTGTCTGTACCGTATTTTCCACACTATAAGGCGCACCTGAAAACCTCCAATTTTGTCAAAAGCTGACAGTGCGCCTTATAATCCGGTGCACCTTATATATGGACCAATATTGAGCCTCCAACAGGTAAATGTTTCAATCAATCAATCAATCGCAACTACGGTAAGCAGCCGCCGACTTCATTTTCCCCCGTAGAAGAAGAAGAAGCGCGGTGCATGCTGGGATATATGACTGCGCGAGGCGTGCCGTTTGGATTTCCATTTGTTTGTTTATGTAAAGACCCCAAAAAGGCTCCTATTAAGAGACACGCTTACGACGCAGAGTTTAAAGGCCTACTGAAAGCCACTACTACCGACCACGCAGTCTGATAGTTTATATATCAATGATGAAATCTTAACATTGCAACACATGCTAATACGGCCGGGTTAGATTAGTAAAGTCCATCCATCCATCTTCAACCGCTTATCCGGAATCGGGTCGCGGGGACAACAGCTCCAGCAGAGACCCGCAGACTTCCCTCTCCAGAGCAACATTTGCGACTTCCTCCTGGGGAATCCCGAAGCGTTCCCAGGCCAGAGAGGAGATGTAATCCCCCCATCTGGTCCTTGGCCTGCCGCGGGGCCTCCTCCCAGTGGGACGTGCAACGAGGACCTCCCTAGGGAGACGCTCGTGAGGCATCCGCACGAGATGCCCGAACCACCTAAGCTGGCTCCTTTCCAAGCGAAGGAGCAGCGGCTCTACTCCGAGTCTCTCTCGGGTGACTGCACTTCTCACCCTATCTCTAAGGTAGATGCCGGCCACCCTTCTGAGGAAACTCATTTCGGCCGCTTGTATCCGCGATCTTATTCTTTCGGTCATGACCCACACTTCATGACCATAGGTGAGAGTAGGAATGTAGATAGCTCGGTAGACCGAGAGCTTTGCCTTCTGGCTCAGCTCTCGTTTCGTCACAAAAGTGCGGCAGAGAGACTGCGATACTGCCCCAGCTGCTCCGATTCTCCGGCTGATTTCCTTCTCCATCTTTCCCTCACTCGTGAACAATACCCCGAGATACTTAAACTCCTCCACCTGGGACAGAGTCCTGTCCCCTACCCGGACTGTACAAACCATCGGTTTCCTGCTGAGAACCATGGCCTCAGATTTGGAGATGCTGATCCTCATTCCAGCCGCTGAACATTTCGCGGGAAATTTAAAATTGCACTTTACTAATCTTGTGGACGAAGATTAGTAAAGTGCAATTTTAAATTTCCCGCGAAATATTCTGCTGAAAACGTCTCGGTATGATGACGTTTGCGCGTGACGTCACGGATTGTAGCACACATTTTGGGACAGCATTGTGGCCAGCTATTAAGTCGTCTGTTTTCATCGCAAAATTCCACAGTATTCTGGACATCTGTGTTGGTGAATCTTTTGCAATTTGTTTAATGAACAATGGAGATAGCAAAGAAGAAATCTGTAGGTGGGAAGCGGTGTATTAGCGGCCGGCTGCAGCAACACAAACACGTAGCCGGTGTTTCATTGTTTACATTCCCGAACGATGACAGTCAAGCTTTACCATTGGCCTGTGGAGAACTGGGACAACATAGACTCTTACCAGGAGGACTTTGAGTTGGATACGCATGCTTGTGGAGATGGGACAACAGAGACTCTTACCAGGAGGACTTTGAGTTGGATACGCGCTACCGTGAGTACGCAGCTGCGGCTTCCAAACATTTGATCGCTTGCCCGTACGTGCGTGCCGCTATGTGCATGTCACGTACGTACTGTAACTTTGGGGAAATATATGTGCTGTATGAACTTTGCGGAGGTGAACGGTACTTTGGGCTGTGGGATTGAGTGTGTTGTGCGGGTGTTTGATTTGTATTGGCGGGTTATATGGACGGGAGGGGGGAGGTGTTTGTTATGCGGGATTAATTTGTGGCATATTAAATATAAGCCTGGTTGTGTTGTGGCTAATAGAGTATATATATGTCTTGGGTTTATTTACTGTTTTAGTCATTCCCAGCTGAATATCAGGTGCCACCCGCCTCTCACAGCATCTTCCCTATCTGAATCGCTTCCACTGCCCTTTAGTCCTTCACTCTGACTTTCCTCATCCACAAATCTTTCATCCTCGCTCAAATTAATGGGGAAATCGTCGCTTTCTCTGTCCGAATTGCTCTCGCTGCTTGTGGCCATGATTGTAAACAATGTGCAGATGTGAGGAGCTCCACAACCTGTGACGTCACGCTACTTCCGGTACAGGCAAGGCTTTTTTATTAGCGACCAAATGTTGCAAACTTTATCGTCGATGTTTTCTATTAAATCCTTTCAGCAAAAATATGGCAATATCGCGAAATGATCAAGTATGACACATAGAATGGACCTGCTATCCCCGTTTAAATTAGAAAATCAGTCACGCAGTAGAACACGGGAATAGAGCAGCAGCGACACTGACTCCATTAATGACGACTTCGACGAGACGGAGCCGGGCATGTTGGATGCCGTATTCGCCCAACTGTTTAATTCGGACACTGAAGAAGAAGAATTCGAGGGATTCGCGGATGAGGAATAACTTCATAAAGTGAGCTTTACATGTTTATTTTGTGTGTTGTGTTGTGTGACATTACTTTACTTTATTTACAATAAATAAATCCATTATCGATTGACGTTTACTAATCGATTCTATAATCATCCATGTCCGAATTGCGATGAATCTAAAAATCGGTTATTTCCCCCACTTCTAGTTAAAGGCCTACTGAAACCCACTACTACCGACCACGCAGTCTGATAGTTTATATATCAATGATGAAATCTTAACATTGCAACACATGCCAATACGGCCGGGTTAACTTATAAAGTCCAATTTTAAATTTCCCGGGAAACTTCCGCTTGAAAACGTCTATATATGATGACGTATGCGCGTGACGTCACGACGGCAACGGAAGTATTCGGACCCAATGTGTCACCATACAAAAAGCTCTGTTTTCATCGAAAATTCCACAGTATTCTGGACATCTGTGTTGGTGAATCTTTTGCAATTTGTTTTATGAACAATGGAGACTGCAAAAAAGAAAGTTGTAGGTGGGATCGGTGTATTGGCTGCGGACTACAGCAACACAACCAGGAAGACAGAGATGGATAGCAGACGCGTTAGCCGCCGAACTCACCTTAACTTCCTCCGTCTCGCCGACCGCATCTGTGATCGTCGCACCGTCGATCGCTGGAACGCAGGTGAGCACGGGTGTTGATGAGCAGATGAGGGCTGGCTGGTGTAGGTGGATAGCTAATGTTTTTAGCATAGCTCTGTGAGGTCCGGTTGATAAGTTAGCTTTGATGGCCTCGTTAGCAACACAGCATTGTTAAGCTTCGCCAAGCTGGAAATTATTAACCGTGTATTTACATGTCCATGGTTTAATAGTATTGTTGATCTTCTGTCTATCCTTCCAGTCAGGGATTTATTTATTCTGTTTCTATCTGCATTGGAGCCAGCTGCTATCACGTTAGCTCAGTAGCTAAATAACTTCGCTGATGTATTGTCGTGGAGATAAAAGTCACTGTGAATGTCCATTTCGCGTTCTCGACTCTCATTTTCTAGAGGATATAGTATCCGAGGTGGTTTAAAATACAAATCCGTGATCCACAATAGAAAAAGGAGAGTGTGTGGAATCCAATGAGACCTTGTACCTAAGTTACGGTCAGAGCAAAAAAAGATACACCCTGCACTGCCTCTCTAGTTCTTCACTCCAACGTTCCTCATCCACGAATCTTTCATCCTCGCTCAAATTAATGGGGTAATCGTCGCTTTCTCGGCCCGAATCTTTCTCGCTCCATTGTAAACAACGGGGAATTGTGAGGAATCCTACCTCCTGTGACGTCACGCTACTTCCGGTATAGGCAAGGCTTTTTTTTATCAGCGACCAAAAGTTGCGAACTTTATCGTTGTCGTTCTATACTAAATCCTTTCAGCAAAAATATGGCAATATCGCGAAATGATCAAGTATGACACATAGAATGGATCTGCTATCCCCGTTTAAATAAAAAAAATTCATTTCAGTAGGCCTTTAACACGTTATTGCATTAACTTCGACAGCCCTGGTTATACTAATTACCAATAACACAGATTTGTTTCTAAATTTATAGACATTTTATTTGCCTTTTTAAAGAAAATAAATGCTTCATCGCCAATTATACAAATTGCCGTATTCGCCCAACTGTTTAATTCGGACACTGAAGAAGAAGAATTCGAGGGATTCGCGGATGAGGAATAACTTCATAAAGTGAGCTTTACATGTTTATTTTGTGTGTTGTGTTATGTGACATTAACGTTTGAGCAACGTTGAGTTATTGATATATTGTTATTGCTCTGCACTATTTCGAGTGTTACTATATTGTGATTGCACTAACGTTTGATTTACCGTAACAGTATCACTGTTTTTTACCTGTTTATTGAATCAGGGAAAAGTACCCCCTCCACTATGTGATATAAATGTTGCACTACATGTTATACCTTACTGTTGTTAAAAGATAAACAAAGCACCACGTCACTGACTTTACCTCGGGGGAAATAATAAAACAGCTGTTTATTAATTTTGGGAGTGAACAGAGTTGTCAGAACACTGGTTTGTAATCTATTAATAAAGTTTGACTGACCTATCTGACTGTTTTGTTGACATTCCCTTTAGCGCAGCTCCATCTAATGCAGTGGTCTCAAACGTTATTTTGCGGCCCCCACCTTAATATGAAAGTTTAATGTTAGTGCGGCCCGCGAGTTTTAAATGAATGCCGCTTGACAGCGTTGTGTGCAGAGCTGAAGGAATCTACCAATCACGGTGTGGTATGAGGCTCTCGACAACCATGAGGTCGTGCCGTGATGGCAATGCCTTTAGTGTCCTCTAGGACCTGTCACCGCACCGTCTTTTTCTCCATACAAACAGCGTGCCGGCCCAGACACGTGTTGTATGAGGCTTCTGCAGGCACACACAAGTTATTGCAAGACATACTTGAGCAACAGCCATACAGGTCACACTGAGGGTGGTCGTATCAACAACTTTAACACTGTTAATAATATGCGCCACACTGTGAACCCACACCTAGCAAGAATGACAAACACATTAAAAAAAATCTATTTTAGTACAAAACATTAGGAGTGTCCCAAACTGATATAGATATCAGATACCGGTCTGATATCAGCACAAAACAGTATCGGATTATATTGGTTTTCATCTCAAAAGTCCG
>NC_084734.1:19825845-19843345 GCF_033978785.1 Entelurus aequoreus
GTTTTTGTTTTTTCCTAGGGGGCGCTAGAGCGCAATTTTAATTTTTGGGGTTTGGTTTTTTATTAGATGGCAATTTTCGCAGGTCCTGATGTGTATGTCAAATTTGGTGAGTTTTGAAGCATGTTAAGTGGGTCAAATTAGAGTTTTTTGTGGGGTCGGTATAATAATAATAAAACCTTACAATAACAATAGGTTCCTTTGCTATAGGCGGACCCTAAAAATAAGCGCATAACAATTTTCGACACACGGACACGACAGAGAAAACAGTTTTCGTCATCATTGTTCAAATATTGTAACGTCTGTCGAGACGCTTTGAGGACATGAATTCCATCCATCACTTTAATGAGCAAAACTCTTTATTGTCGGCCATAAACACATCACCAAAACATTAGTAAAAAAAATTGTATCTATCAAAAGTGGTCATTTTCTGCAGTACAAACCAGACCAAAAGCAACTTTGTTAGATCAACAGCAGCCGCTCGCTCTTTCTCACTTGCGCCAACACATGCACATATGGCACTTAGCCAGTGATGCGTTTACAGCCACACAAAAAGTCGGACAACTCCAACACCACACATAAAGTGTCATTCCAGGTCGTTACACTATGATTTACCAATCAAATGTGTGCTTATTCTAGTGTCATTTATTAGGAATCTTAATTTATAAATATTAATCATGAAATGCTGTTAGTATATTAAATAAATACTAATAAAAACGTATTTTTTACAAACAGGAGTTTGCAGGAATGTACACATGATCCCCTGCTTACATCTCATTGTGCAACATGTGAATGTTTTAATGGGGAACTAAATGCAATGTCTGAAAGGGGTACAAACTATTTCCAAAGCAGGACCTCCACCTAGACAAACAATACAAGTACACAATTCATGAAAAACAATATTTGTAGGGTCCGCCTGTACCCTGTATAAAGGACTCCCACAGGGAGTCCTTTGTACAGGGACAAAGGACACTATTGAAATTGTAAGGTGTTATTATTGGGGTCCGCACAGGACCATTGTCAAAGGAATCCCAAAGGGAGTCCTTTTGCAATGGGACGAAAGGACACTATTGAATTTGTAAGGTTTTATTATTAGGGTTCGCATGTACCCTGTATAAAGGACTCCCACAGGGAGTCCTTTATACAGGTACAAAGGAACCTATTGAAATTGTAAGGTGTTATTATTGGGGTCCGCACAGGACCATTGTCAAAGGAATCCCAAAGGGAGTCCTTTTGCAATGGGACGAAAGGACACTATTGAATTTGTAAGGTTTTATTATTAGGGTTCGCATGTACCCTGTATAAAGGACTCCCACAGGGAGTCCTTTGTACAGGTACAAAGGAACCTATTGAAATTGTAAGGTTGATTATTATTCCGCAGCTTTGCGCACTACTTTGCCCCCCTTAACATGCTTCAAAACTCACCAAATTTTATACACACATAGAAAAACTGGGACAGCACACTTTAGTAAAAAAAACAAACCCCAACAATCAAAATTGCGCTCTAGCGCCACCTAGGAAAAAAACAAAAACAAACTGCCTGTAACTCCAACTTGGAAGGTCGTAGAGACATGAAACAAAAACCTGTATGTAGGTCTCACTTAGACCTACAATTCATAATTTCACATCCTCAGGCAAAAACCAACAGGAAGTTGGCAATTTCCCCTTCAACACAAAAAATGACTAAAAACACTAATTTTTGCCTCTTTTTGAGCTGTAATTTGACCCCCTTAAAATACTTCAAAACTCATCAAAATTTTTACACACACTGGGACTGGTGGAAATTGCGATCTAAAAAAAAACAGAACCCCAAAACTCAAAATTGCGCTCTAGCGCAATTTTTGAATAAAACAGAGACAAAAACTGCTTCTCAGAGGAAAACACAGACAAAACTGCTTGTAACTTCCGGTAGGAACGTTTTAGAGACATGAAACAAAAACCTCTACGTAGGTCTCACTTAGACCTACATTTCATAGATTGAAATCCTTCAGCAAAAATCAACAGGAAGTTTGATATCCCCACTTCAAAATACATTTTTTTTAAAAAGCGGTCACCAAACATCAAACATTATCTCCTCTGAGCGCGTTTGTCGTTTTGGCTTCAAACTACTACAGGAGAGAGATTGAACCCTTCTGATTAAAAGTTGGCGAAAGCGTTTTAATAAGTGCTACGGTTTTGATTTTACGAGCCTTCAAAGAAAAGAACCACTGTGCCGCAGCACCTAGGAAAAAAACACAGACACAACTTCCTCTAACTCCCAGTACGAATATCGTAGAGACTTGCAACAAAAACCTCTATGTAGGTCTCACTCAGGACTACCACTGGACAAAAGTATTGGGACACCTAGGACTAGCACCTGCCAAAATGCGGACCCGACCAATGCTGCTTGCAGCTTTAATTATTCTTTATTATTTTTCCGCAGCTTTGCGCACTACTTTGCCCCCCTTAACATGCTTCAAAACTCACCAAACTTTACACACATAGAAAAACTGTGACAGCACACTTTAGTCAAAAAACCAAACCCCAAAAATCTAAATTGCGCTCTAGCGCCCCCTAGGGAAAAAACAAAAACAAACTACCTGTAACTCCCACGAGGAAGGTCGTAGAGACATGAAATAAAAACCTGTATGTAGGTCTCACTTATACCTACAATTCATAATGACACATCCTCGGGCAAAAATCAACAGGAAGTTGGCAATTTCCCCTTCAAGACAAAAAATGACTAAAAACACTCATTTTTGCCTCTTTGAGCTGTAATTTGACCCCCTTAAAATACTTTAAAACTCACCAAACTTTTCACACACATCAGGACTGGTAGAAATTGCGATCTAAAAAAAAACCGAACCTCAAAACTCAAAATTGCGCTCTAGCGCAATTTTTGAATAAAACAGAGACAAAACTGCTCCTCAGAGGAAAACACAGACAAAACTGCTTGTAACTTCCGGTAGGAACGTCTTAGAGACATGAAACAAATACCTCTATGTAGGTCTCACCTAGACCTACATTTCATAGATTGACATCCTTCAGCAAAAATCAACAGGAAGTTTGCAATCCCTCCTTCAAAACAAAATGTTTGTTAAAACCGGTCACCAAACATCAAACATTATCTCCTCTGAGCGCGTTTGTCGTTTCGGCTTCAAACTACTACAGGAGAGAGATTGAACCCTTCTGATTAAAAGTTGACGACGGCGTTTTGATTCGTGCTACCGTTTTGATTTCACGAGCCTTCAAATACCCGCAGCACTAAAGCTGCTCCGCTGCTGTTAATGACAACGTGCAATGGAATTATTTATTTTTTGTCCTCAAAATTCTACACACAAGACCCTATAATGACAATTTGAAATGGAATTGTTTCTTTTGTGTCCTCAAAATTCTACACACAATACCCTATAATGACAAAGTGAAATGGAATTACGACCACTAAAGCTGCTCCGCTGCTGTTATTTTACGCGCCTTCAAAGAAAACAACCACTGTGCCGCAACACCTAGGAAAAAAACACAGACACAACTTCATCTAACTCCCAGTACGAATATCGTAGAGACACGAAACAAAAACCTCTATGTAGGTCTCACACAGGACTACCACTGGACAAAAGTATTGGGACACCTAGGACTAGCACCAGCCAAAATGCGGACCCGACCAACGCTGCTTGCAGCTTTAATTTGTTATTGTCATTGTAAGTGGGCCTAAACCAGACCTGTGCATTCTGCGGCCCGTGGGCCGCATCCGGCCCTTTGTGCGTCCCTGTCCGGCCCGCGTGAGGCCAATTATAAATTACAAAATAAATTTAAAAAAGTATCTATGTCGAGTGTGCAATACAACGGTGCTGCTTTTGTTTTGAAAATCGTTATTTGTATTACTTCCGTGTGGACGTATGCGTGTGCGTGATTGTGAGTGAATGTGAACAGCTGCTATCACAAATGACAAAATAAAGTTGAAAAAACATCTATGTCGTGCACGCAATACAACTGTGCTGCTTTTATTTTGAAAAGTATTATTTATGGGCGTGTGTCCGTGTGTAACCTGCGAGTGAAGGTGCACATGCAGCGACAAGTGATGCACGGTTTACACCCGAGACGCTAAAAAGAGAAAAGTTGATGAAGAATGGCGTGTTTTTAACAAGACATGGACTGCCAAGCAACGTTCCCTCTAAGGTGCGCGCCTGCGCAATTGCGCACTGCTCAAGCGTCCGCTGCGCGCAGCAAGTATATGCCGCGCACCAAATCAAATCCCATCTGAATTCTAAACAAAATAAACATATTTATTCTGTGTAATTTGGCAATGCGACTTTGAGTGACAGTGACAACAAGCGGCCCTAACGGTGTTCGTCAACACCGTTCAATTGAACACCGTTCAATTATTGCAACGTCTATCGAGATGCTTCGAGGACAGGAATTATATCGATCACTTTATTGAGCAAAACTGTTTATATTCGGACATAACCACACCAAAAACATGAGTAAAACAATTCTATCTCGAAAAACTAGCCATTTTCTGCCGTACCAACCAGGCCAAAACCAACTTGTCATCCGTCACCAAACACGCATAGCACTAAACCACTGGTGCGTTTATGGCCACACAAAAAGTCGGACAACTCAAACACCACACAAAGTTACACTATGACTCCTCAGTCATATGTGTGCTTATTTTAATGTCATTTATTATTAATGTTAATTTATTTATATTAGTCATGGAATGCTGTTACACACACTATGTTGAAGTATTACTATTATTATTAATTAGTATTATTATTATTATTATTATTTATCTTACGGTATACATCAAAAATAATATTGAGCAAAATTTAATTGAAATATTGTCGATGTGGCCCTCCAGCAGTGCTCGGGTTGCTCATGCGGCCCCCGGTAAAAATTAATTGCCCACCCCTGGCCTAAACACTTAAATTAGAAATGGAAATGACTGCTGTCATTTGATTATAATAATAAGAGAATGTTGTCTGTCTATCTGTGTTGGCCCTGCGATGAGGCGGGGACTTGTCCAGGGTGTACCCCGCCTTCCGCCCGAATGCAGCTGGGATAGGCTCCATTTGAAAAATTAGAGGGAACATTGCCTTGAAGGTAGAAAAGCGCTATACAAGTATAACCCATTTATTTATTTGTAACATTAAAACGTCACTTCTGTTTAATACGGGGCCTTCAAAAGCAGGAAAAGAAAAGCTTTCACGCTCGTTTGTGGTGAAAGGAAACGAGGCAGTTATTTCTGCATCTAGGTCAAAATCGACAACAATAAACAGTTTTCCGAGTCTCTGCTGTGTTGCTGCTGGGGCCTTTGAGCTCCACTATCTTAAAAAAACACTCATGCGATGATATTATTTCTAGTATCTGACTAAGCCTATGAATGTTTGGTCCGTCCCCCCCCCCAGATTGTTCGCAGTCGGAGGCCGCGACGGCAGCTCGTGCCTGAGGTCCATGGAGTGCTTCGACCCTCACACCAACAAGTGGAGCATGTGCGCCCCCATGACCAAGAGGCGAGGGGGAGTGGGCGTGGCCACGTACAACAACTTCTTGTATGCCGTGGGAGGACACGACGCCCCCGCCTCCAACCACTGTTCCCGACTCTCGGATTGCGTGGAGAGGTGGGAGAAATGATTTTCCTCTGGGGAGCGTAGACAAAGACATGTGGGATATGCGCCAAAGGCGTGTGGGTGTGGACGCTGTGGACTTTTCTCATCGGGACAAAAGATGATGTGTGTCCTCAGACTGACACACCACCAAGTCATTCTTTCCATCAGTTGTTTCATTAACAGGGGAGTAGTGCCATCTGGTGGCCACAATAGACATGAACATAAGCCTCAAGTACTGTGCAGTGTAGTTGTAGTCCATTTTAACATAACACATTTATTACAAAAAAAAAATATTTATTTAAAAAAAAAGTAATGTAATTTTAGTAGTATTTTAATAAGGATTCTAAGATTTGTAAACGCTCAGACAAATACTTTTGGTTTTAATGCTATACTTGTTTTTAGTGTATCTTTACAATGGTTATTGAATTAATTTATCTTAATATCTTTATTTAGTGCTTATTAAAATGTTGAACTATTATCATTAGTACTATTATTATTATGGGCCTGCTGCAATGCAAGCAGCCCATATTATTATTATTGCTCATACTTCACAATTTATTATTATTATTATTATTAGGGATGTCCGATAATGGCTTTTTGCCGATATCCGATATTCCGATATTGTCCAACTCTTAATTACCGGTACCGATATATACAGTCGTGGAATTAACACATTATTATGCCTAATTTGGACAACCAGGTATGGTGAAGATAAGGTCCTTTTTAAAGAAATAAATAAAATAAAACAAGATAAATAAATTAAAAACATTTTCTTGAATAAAAAAGAAACTAAAACAATATATAAACAGTTACTGTAGTGTATCTTTACAATGGTTATTGAATAATTTACTTAAATATCTTTTTTTTAATTGCAAAAATACAGTTTATAATTTCCTTTAGATGAAATGTATTTTTTAAATGTTGAATTATTATGATTATTATTATTATAGTTACATTGTCTGAATTAATTTTAACAAAGTATGCAGTTTTGCATGCACTTTTTAATTAACATTTCTTATATGACAACTTTATATTTGGGAAATCCATTAATCTAATCATAATCAATGAAAAGATGCCTCCTCATATTTGGGAAATTAATTCAAATCTGATTTTTTCAAACTAATTAAGGAACCAATTAATTATTTTTTTAAGGAAATGTGACCTGAAAGTTACATTATGGAATGTTTTGCAATCATAATATTCTCGGGTTGTTTTACAATGGTCATTGAATATTTACCTAAATATATTTTTTTTAGGTTGCAAAAATGCATCTTATAATTTCCTTTTGATGAAATTGCTTTTTGAAATTTTGAATTATTATCATTATTATTAGTAGTATTATTATATTTACATTGTATGAGTTAATTTGAACAAAGTATGCAGTTTTGCATGCATTTTTAAATGAACATTTCTTATATGACAACTTTATATTCGGGAAATCTATTATTATCATTATTATAGTTACATTGTATGAGTTAATTTTAACAAAGTATGCATTTTTGCATGCATTTTTTAATGAACATTTCTTATATGACAACTTTATATTCTGGAAATCCATTAATCTAATCATAATCAAGAAACGCTGTCTCCTCAGATTTGGGACATTAATTAAAATTGAGGTTTTCAAACTAATTAAGGAACTTTAACCAATTAATGTTTTTATTTTTTAAGAAATGTGACCTGAAAGTTGCATTATGGCTGTTTTGCAATCATAATACTGTAGTGTATCTTTACAATGGTTATTGAATATTTATCTAAATATTTTTTTTAGGTAGCTAAAATGCAGCTTATAATTTCCTTTTGATGAAATAGCTTTTTTGAAATGTTGAATTATTATCATTATTATTAATATAGTTACATTGTAGGAGTTCATTTTACAAAGTATGCAGTTTTGCATGCATTTTTATATTAACATTTCTTATATGAAAACTTTATATTCGGGAAATCCATTAATCTAATCATAATCAATAAAAAACTGCCTCCTCAGATTTGGGAAATTAATTAAAATCTGAGGTTTTCAAACTAATTAAGGAACTTTAACTAGTTATTTATTTATTTTTTTTAAGAAATGTGAAGTGAAAGTTGCATTATGGCTGTTTTGCAATCATAATACTGTAATGTATCTTTACAATGGTTATTGAATAATTTACCTAAATATCTTTTTTTAGGTTGCAAAAATACAGCTTTTAATTTCCTTTTGATGAAATTGCTTTTTGAAATGTTGAATTATTATCATTATTATTATTATTATAGTTATATTGTATGAGTTAATTTGAACAGAGTATGCAGTTTTGCATGCATTTTTTAATAAACAATTCTTATATGTTAACTTTATATTCGGGAAATCCATTAATCTAATCATAATCAAGAAAAAGACGCCTCCTCAGATTTGGGAATTTAATTAAAATCTTATGTTTTCAAACTAATTAAGGAACTTTAACCAATTAATTATTATTTTTTTAGGAATTGTGACCTGAAAGTTGCATTATGGCTGTTTTGCAATCATAATATTGTAGTGTATCGTTACAATGGTTATTGAATAATTTACCTAAATATAATTTGTTTTAGGTTGCAAAAATACAGCTTATAATTTCCTTTTGATGAAAATGCTTTTTTGAAATGTTGAATTATTATCATTATTATTGTTATAGTTGGGCTGACTGAGTTAATTTGAACAAAGTATGCAGTTTTGCATGCATTTTTTAATTAACATTTCTTATATGACAACTTTATATTTGGGAATGTTATTAGTATTATAATAGTTACATTATATGAGTTAATTTGAACAAAGTATGCAGTTTTGCATGCATTTTTAATTAACATTTCTTATATGACAACTTTATATTCGGTAATTTTACTAGTATTATTATAGTTACATTATATGAGTTAATTTGAACAAAGTATGCAGTTTTGCATGCATTTTTAAATTAACATTTCTTATATGACAACTTTATATTTGGGAATGTTATTAGTATTATAATAGTTACATTATATGAGTTAATTTGAACAAAGTATGCAGTTTTGCATGCATTTTTTAATTAACATGTCTTATATGACAACTTTATATTCGGTAATTTTACTAGTATTATTATAGTTACATTATATGAGTTAATTTGAACAAAGTATGCAGTTTTGCATGCATTTTTTGATTAACATTTCTTATATGACAATTTTATATTCGGGAATTTTATTAGTATTATTATAGTTACAGTATATGAGTTAATTTGAACAAAGTATGCAGTTTTGCATGCATTTTTAAATCAACATTTCTTATATGACAACTTTATATCCGGGAATTTTATTATTGTTATTATAGTTACATTGTATGAGTTAATTTTAACAAAGTATGCAGTTTTGCATGCATTTTTAAATTAACATTTCTTATATGACAACTTTATATTCGGGAAATCTATTATTACCATTATTATAGTTACATTGTATGAGTTAATTTGAACGGAGTATGCAGTTTTGCATGCATTTTTAAATTAACATTTCTTATATGACAACTTTATATTCGGGAATTGTATTATTATTATTATAGTTACATTGTATGAGTTAATTTGAACAAAGTATGCAGTTTTGCATGCATTTTTAAATTAACATGTCTTATATGACAACAGTATATTCTGGAAATCCATTAATCTAATCATAGCTTCCTCCTCAGATTTGGGAAATGTATTAAAATCTGAGGTTTTCAAACTAATTAAGGAACTTTAACCAATGAAAAAAAAAATGTTAGGTTGCATTATGGCTGTTTTGCAAGCATAATACTGTAGTTTTAGTACATATCAGGGGCCAGTTGCGAGTGTATTTAACTTTTAATTGTCATTTGCCATTTGAAATCTTGTTAAAACTTTGCTTTGACACTCAATACGACTGCAAAATATCGCACGGACAGACCTGAAACCCCAGAAAGCGATCAAATATCATCATAATGCTAATTTCAGCCATCTACACGGCGGTCATCAACATTAATCAGGCTCTCCGCAGAGCCATGAAATGCCAGCTGCTCCACCAAGACTTTCAGCAGAATGTGCTCAAAGTAAACTCCCGTTAGTGAGCACCGAGGCATCTGTGATTCAAGTAGGCAAAGAGGAGTATTGTTAAGTTTCTGTTTTGTTTTGTTTTCCAACGGAGGCAGATGGAGGAGTCAGGACTGAGGCTGTTCTCAGAAAACATTTTAACAGACTCTGGCTGTCATTTCAGGTATGACCCTAAGACGGACACCTGGACCACGGTGTCCTCCCTCAGCATCCCTCGAGACGCTGTGGGTATTTGCCTGCTGGGAGACAGGTTGTACGCTGTGGGCGGATATGACGGACAATCCTATCTGAACACTGTGGAGTCCTACGACGCGCAGAACAACGACTGGACGGAGGTACGTCCATGCAGTAGCCAAAACAGTTGGCAGATTTTAAGATGTGTAGTGAAGTAGGGATGTAACGGTGTCAAAATCTCAAGGTACGATATTACAAAACCCAAAACCAGTGAAGTTGGCACATTGTGTAAATCAGGGGTCACCAACGCGGTGCCCGCGGGCACCAGGTAGCCCGTAAGGACCAGATGAGTAGCCCGCTGGCCTGTTCTAAAAATAGCTCAAATAGCAGCACTTACCAGTGAGCTGCCTCTATTTTTTAAATTGGATTTATTTACTAGCAAGCTGGTCTCGCTTTGCCCGACATCTTTAATTCTAAGAGAGACAAAACTCAATTAGAATTTGAAAATCCAAGAAAATATTTTAAAGACTTGGTCTTCACTTGTTTAAATAAATTCATAATTTTTGTTACTTTGCTTCTTATAACTTTCAGAAAGACAATTTTAGAGAAAAAATACAACCTTAAAACTGATTTTAGGATTTTTAAACACATATACCTTTTTACCTTTTAGATTCCTTCCTCTTCTTTCCTGACAATTTAAATCAATGTTCAAGTAAATGTATTTTGTTTATTGTAAAGAATAATAAATACATTTTAATTTAATTCTTCATTTTAGCTTCTGTTTTTTCGACGAAGAAAATTTGTGAAATATTTCTTCAAACTTATTATGATTAAAATTTAAAAAATTATTCTGGCAAATCTAGAAAATCTGCAGAATCACATTTATATCTTATTTCGAAGTCTTTTGAATTTCTTTTAAAATTTTTGTTCTGGAAAATCTAGAAGAAATAATGATTTGTCTTTGTTAGAAATATAGCTTGGTCCAATTTGTTATATATTCTAACAAAGTGCAGATTGGATTTTAACCTATTTAAAACATGTCATCAAAATTCTAAAATTAAGCTCAATCAGTAAAAATTACTGATGATGTTCCATAAATTATTTTTTTAATTTTTTCAAAAAGATTCGAATTAGCTAGTTTTTCTCTTCTTTTTTTCGGTAGAATTTTGAATTTTAAAGAGTCGAAATTGAAGATAAACTATGTTTCAAAATTTAATTGTCATTTTTTTCGTGTTTTCTCCTCTTTTAAACCGTTCAATTAAGTGTAAATATCATTAATTATTAATAATAACATAGAGTTAAAGGTAAACTGAGCAAATTGGCTATTTCTGGCAATTTATTTAAGTGTGTATCAAACTGGTAGCCCTTCGCATTAATCAGTACCCAAGAAGTAGCTCTTGGTTTCAAAAAGGTTGGTGACCCCTGGTGTAAATGGTAAATAAATACAGAATACAATGGTTTGCTAATCCTTTTCAACTTATATTCAATTGAATAGACTGCTAAGACAAGATATTTAATGTTCCAACTGAGAAACTTATTTTTTTTGTTGCAAATATTAAATAACTTAGAATTTAATGGCAGCAACCCATTGCAAAGAAGTTGGCACAGGGGCATTTTTACCACTGTGTTACATGGCCTTTCCTTTTAACAACACTCAGTAAACGTTTGGGAACATTTGTGAAACTTTCCAGGTGGAATTCTTTCTCATTCTAGTTTGATGTACAGCTTAAGTTGTTCAACAGTCTCTGTTGTGGTATTTTAGGCTCCATATTGCGCCACACATTTTCAATGGGAGACAGGTCTGGACTACAGACAGGCCAGTCTAGTACCCGCACTCTTTTACTATGAAGCCACACTGTTTTAACACGTGGCTTGGCATTGTCTTGCTGAAATAAGCAGGGGCGTCCATTACGTTACATATGTTGCTCCAAAACCTGTATGTGTCAGGACGTGGACTATGGCGGGTTTGTTTTCCCGAGATGCAATAAAACTGGAGCGGACATGGCTTGAAGGTAAATACATCATTTATTTTAACAAAAGAACAAACAAAAGGCGCGCTCAAGGCGGAGATCAAACTTAGCTATGAAAACAAAAACTAACAATGGACATGAAAAACTACACTTACTGTGACGTGAAACGACAAACACTTACGTGGCATGGCATGAAGCATAAACTAGGGAATAAACGGGGCATGATAATGACAGAGGTAGCAGAAGTCAATGTGGCCAGACAGACTAACTGAAAAGGACAGGCTTAAATACTAGTGACATGATTGTGACAGGTGTGTGAGTCCAAACGTAAAAACAGGTGCAACTAATGGGTTGACATGGTAACAAAGCAAGGGAGTGAAAACAAGAACTAAAAAGAGTCCAAAAACCAAACAGAACAGAACATAAACAAAACATGATCACATAAATGACAGTATGTACCTTTCAGCATTGATTGTGCCTTCACAGACGTGTAAGTTACCCATGTCTTGGGCACTAATACACCCCCATACCATCACAGATGCTGGCTTTTCAACTTTGCGCCTATAACAATCCAGATGGTTCTTTTCCTCTTTGTTCCGGAGGACATGAAGTCCACAGTTTCCAAAAACAATTTGAAATGTGGACTCGTCAGAACACAGAACCCTTTTACACTTTGCATCAGTTCATCTTAGATGAGCTCAGGCCCAGCGAAGCCGGCGGCGTTTCTGGGTGTTGTTGATAAATGTTTTTCGCTTTGGATAGTAGAGTTTTAACTTGCACTTACAGATGTAGCGACCAACTGTAGTTACTGACAGTGGTTTTCTGAAGTATTCCTGAGCCAATGTGGTGATATCCTTTACACACTGATGTCGCTTTTTGATGCCTGAGGGATCGAAGGTCCGTAATATCATCGCTTACGTGCAGTGATTTCTCCAGATTCTCTGAACCCTTTGATGATATTACGGACCGTAGATGGTGAAATCCTTGAATTCCTTGCAATAGCTGGTTGAGAAATGTTGTTCTTAAACTGTTGGACAATTTGCCCATGCATATGTTGACAAAGTGGTGACCCTCGCCCCATCCTTGTTTGTGAATGACTGAGCATTTCATGGAAGCTGCTTTTATACCCAATCATGGCACCCACCTGTTCCCAATTAGCCTGTTCACCTGTGGGATGTTCCAAATAAGTGTTTGATGAGCATTCCTCAACTTTCTCAGTCTTTTTTGAAACATGTTGCAAGGCATCAAATTCCAAATAAGCTAATATTTGCAAAAAATAAAGTTTTCCAGTTCGAACGTTAAGTATCTTGTCTTTGCAGTCTATTCAATTGAATATAGGTTGAAAAGGATTTGCAAATCTTTGTATTCTGTTTTTATTTACCATTTACACAACGTGCCAACTTCACTGGTTTTTGGGGTTTGTACCTTTTTGGGTCTAAGTTGGCTGTCAAAGTGTACCAACTTCTCAGTTTAAGTGCTACACGTCATTTTACTATCAAGATGAGGGGCATGATTTCTAATCTAGAATAAACTGTCACAAGCTCCGAAGAGAGAAAGCAGCTCCCCGGCTCAGTAAGTCAATATAGCAGCATAAGGAAGTTGCCTCTCTCTGATCAATGCGTTGCTAAATGTAGGTCCTTAAAGTTAGCGCTTATAATGACAATATCGCTCATACTTGGTTAATAATTAGGTCACGGAATGTAAATGAGTATTGTTGGCACTTTTCGTATGGTTATTTATTGGGTTTTATGGTCGGACTAGACGCAATGCTGTCATGGCTCCGGTTGGCGTCATTGTAAGCAGACTCTTATTTACGTTTATTTATGAGTTAGAATACATACCAAAAAAAACATGTGTTCATATTGTGAAAAATAGGCACAATTCCGCTTTAATAACATTTGTCCTCTCTCTCAGCTAGGTAAAATAGTCAGGAGCTGCAATACATAACATTTATATATATATATGTATATGTATAATAGACTGTATTTATATTATTCGCATGAGAATAATGCTGTATAATAGACTGTATTTTATATCATTCCCATGTGAATAATGCTGTATAATAGACTGTATTTATATTATTCACATAGGAATAATGCTGTATAATAGGCTGTATTTATATCATTCACATGTGAATAATGCTGTATAATAGACTGTATTTATATTATTCACATGTGAATAATGCTGTATAATAAGACTGTGTTTATATTATTTACATGTGAATAATGCCGTATAATAGACTGTATTTATATTATTCACATGTGAATAATGCTGTATAATAGACTGTATTTATATTATTCACATGTGAATAATGCCGTATAATAGACTGTATTTATATTATTCACATGTGAATAATGCTGTATAATAGACTGTATTCATAGTATTCACATGTGAATAAGGCTGTATAATAGACTGTATTCATAGTATTCACATGTGAATAAGGCTGTATAATAGACTGTATTTATATTATTCACATGTGAATAATGCTGTATAATAGACTGTATTTATATTATTCACATGTAAAAAATACCTAATGCTAGGTTCACACCAACGGCGCTTTGACGGCGCTTTAAAGCGGCATGCAAAGCGGCATGCAAAGCGGCATGCAAAGCGGCGTTAAAGCGTAACATAGCCTGATTAAAGCGTGAGGGTCCTAATGGATCGTGGGAAAGCTTGTAGTGAAGCGGGACATGCGGCAAGTTCGCCAAAAATTTTTAAACGGTCTAAAAAAATTATGCGCTCTGTCAAGAATGGAATAAAGCGCAGAGAGCGTATCAAAGCGTGACAAAGCCTGACAAAGCTCAGCAAAGCTTGACTCAAAGCGTAGGAAAGCTTAACAGATCTTGGTTCAAAGCGCAATAGGAAGTGACTGTGATCTTGACTAGTGACATTGAAACGTTATGTAAAACCAACACAGGATTACAAATCCATTCTCTTTTGCATCATTGCCTTTTTTATACGATGATCATTGTTTCTGTACTTCTGCTGTTTGATGTTGCAGTTTGACATTACTGTCTATAATTTTTCTGTATGAAAATGTTAATAATAAAGAGAATATGTTACGTTTAAAAGAAATGCCTTTTATTATTGTCAACTAGCATAAGAAATGAAAGATAGATATTTATTAAGATGACAAAGAAATAAAAGAAATTAAGATATAAAACATAATATAACGGAAAAAAAAGAGAAATTGAAAAAATAAATGAATATAAAAAATAAAAGAAATGCCTTTTATTATTGTCAACTAGCATAAGAAATGAAAGATAGATATTTATTAAGATGACAAAGAAATAAAAGAAATGAAGATATAAAACATAACGGAAAAAAAAGAGAAATTGAAAAAATAAATGAATATAAAAAATAAAAGAAATGCCTTTTATTATTGTCAACTAGCATAAGAAATGAAAGATAGATATTTATTAAGATGACAAAGAAATAAAAGAAATGAAGATATAAAACATAATAAATAATAAACATAATATAACGGAAAAAAAAGAGAAATTGAAAAAATAAATGAATATAAAAAATGTGTGGAAAACAGTATACTGAGTTTTTCACATTTTTTTCTTATTTTTGTTGTAACAATGCACAACAGAGCTTGATAATCGTGTCAGAGCCTGATTTAAAGCGTCAAGATCGCATCAAAGCGTAATAAAGGTCAATAAAGCGTAATAAAACGTATCAAAGCGTGATTTAAAGCGTATCAAAGCGGGATCAAAGCGTCATCAAATCGTGAGGAACGGTAACAAAGCGGCAACTAATTCGTATCAGAGCGTATCAAAGCATAACATTACTTCGGAGATCGGGATATTCGTGGAAAAATTGACAAAAATGACGGCGCTTTGCTCGCCGCTTTAAAGCGCGGCAAGCGCCGTTGGTGTGAACCAGGCATAAGTGTTTATTGTCTATTGTAAGCAAACTGTGGTGCTGAATTTCCCCCAGGGATCAAAAAATTTTGAGCAATTACGACAACAGAATACAAGAAAGAGAAGTGCGGTGTGAAGGTAAATAACGGATACCAGCTATAATAAGCCAGTGTGTCGGTTAAACCTCACTCCCAGACGGCTTAACACCTGTGCTGTACTGATAGCACCTGGCGTTTATTGTAGCTCGCGAGCTAGCGCTGCTCAACTCAGCTCTCAATTGGCGGGCAAAGCTGAAATGTGCATGATGACGACTGTTAAACCCTACTTTGAAATTAGGGTAGTCCCGATACCAATATTTTGGTACCGGTACCGAAATGTATTTTGATACTGTTCGATACTATTCTAATAAAGGGGGCCACAAAAAATTACATTATTGGCTTTATTTTAACAAAAAAATCTTAGGGTACATTAAACATATGTTTATTATTGCAATTTAGTCCTTGAATAAAATAGTGAACATACTAGACAATTTGTCTTTTAGTAGTAAGTAAACAAACAAAGAATTAGTCTGCTGACATATGCAGTAACATATTGTGTCATTTATCTACCTATTATTTTGTCAACATTATGAAGGACAAACTGTAAAAATTGATTATTAATCTAATTGTTCATTTACTGTTAATATCTGCTTATTTTCTGTTTTAACATGTTCTATCTACACTTCTGTTAAAATATAATAATCACTTACTCTTCTCTTGTTTGGATACTTTACATTAGTTTTGGATGATACCACACATTTAGGTATCGATCCGATACCAAGTAAATACAGGATCATACATTGGTCATATTCAAAGTCCTCATGTGTCCAGGGACATATTTACTGAGTTTATAAAAATAATATGAATTATCGATGTAATCATAGTAGTATTGACTAGATACGCTCTTGTACTTGGTATCATTACAGTGGCTGTCAGGTGTAGATCCACCCATGGCATTTGTTTACATTCAGGCGCCCTTGCTTTTGTTAGCGGTGACGAGCTATTGTATCCTCCTAGGGATGATACTTGTAAGAAACTTTATTTGTCGCCATGGAGACGAGGATTAGTGACTTAGAAGTAGCTAAAACACTGCCGAATGCGGATGGACGTTAGCCATGTTTTATAGCACCTCTTCCTGAGGGCGTTTCAGTGGTATAACTTCACCTTTATCGTCAGTTTGTAGGCCAAAATGCGTCCGTTCTCCCTTTTCTGTGTCTGCTTGTAAGTACTCAGTGATTGTGCGCTGCCGAACATGCTCCTCTGCTCGTAAAACCAGCAATATCATTACGTGACGACGAGTATAGTACCGTTTTTGATTCATTCGTACCGCGATACTATACTAGTACCGGTATACCGTACAACCCTATTTGAAATAAACTGCTACTTTACAGAAAATGCAAAGGGCTTCTTTCAAAAATGTCCTCCAACTCAACATTTTTCGTTTGCTTAATTCTCGCCGCATATCAAGCACACATATAAAGGCAAAATAATCTGTCCGTGCAGAATTGAACCCTCCATTTACTTCCGATATTCATCGTAAGCTTACCTAGTACCCCGCCGCACAAACGCAGACCTCCCACCTTTTCCTTGCACTCATCCAGTCGCCAGTCAGATTTCAGCCTGTGCACATTCGCGGCCCTACGGACATACACAAATGACACAACTCTTAAAAAATGCATTCCGGGGAAAACATACGAAAGAAGCTGAAAACATGTTATGTTACTTGTTGTGATCCAGATTCTACAGGCATGCTAGGGAATATCGGAGGGAAACGTTTGAACAAAAGTGTTGTTTATGAATAAATGTCAATTTATTATATATATTTTC
>NC_084734.1:19850845-19890845 GCF_033978785.1 Entelurus aequoreus
TACAACTACAGCACCAGTATTGTGCTGCTGAAGCAAGTCCGTTTTTTCTCATTTTTTTAGCGAAAAAAAGTTTTCCCAAAAAATGTTCGGGTTGTGTCGGGACTCCTGATGATGTTTTGAGACATCTCCTACAACTACAGCACCAGTATTGTGCTGCTGAAGTGAGTCTGTTTTTTTAAATTTTTGTGTAAGGTTCCCCCATTATGACATTTTAGCGAAAAAATGTATCCGTAAAATATGCATTTTCATCCATTTTCAAGTTTTGTCGGGACTCCTGATGACGTTTTGAGACATCTCCTACAACTACAGCACCAGAATTGTACTGCTGAAGCAAGTCTGTTTTTCTGAATTTTTTGTAAGGGTCCCCCCTTACGACATTTTAGCAAATATTTTTTTTTCGTAAAATATACATTTTCTGCCATTTTCGGGACTCCTGATGATGTTTCGAGACATCTTCTACAACTACAGCACCAGTATTGTGCTGCTGAAGCAAGTCAGTTTTTTTAATTTTTTGTAAGGGTCCCCCACTTACGACATTTTAGCTAAAAAATGTTTTGTAAAAAATGCATTTTCTGCCATTTTCGGGTTTTGTCAGGACTTCTGATGACGTTTTGAGACATCTCTACAACTACAGCGCCAGTATATACACACATGGTGAAGGAAGTCCGTGTTTTTAAATTTTTGTGTAAAGGTCCCCCTTACGACATTTTAGCGAATTTTTTTATGCATTTTCTGCCATTTTCAGGACTCCTGATGACGTTTTGAGACATCTCCTACAACTACAGCACCAGAATTGTGCTGCTGAAGCAAGTCCATTTTTTCTCATTTTTTTTAGCGAAAAAAAGTTTTCCCAAAAAAAGCATTTTCTGCCATTTTCGGGTTGTGTCTGGACTCCTGATGACGTTTTGAGACATCTCCTACAACTACAGCACCAGTATTGTGCTGCTGAAGCAAATCCGTTTTTTTAATTTTTGTGTAAGGGCCCCCCCTTACGACATTTTAGCGAAAAAAAGTTTTCCAAAAAATATGCATTTTCTGCCATTTTCGGGTTTTGTCGGGACTCCTGATGACGTTTTGAGACATCTCCTACATCTAAAGGACCAGTATTGTGCTGTTAAAAAACGACAGATTTTTAAAATTTTGTGTAAAGGGTCCCCCCTTATGACATTTAGCAAACTTTTTTTTCCGAAAAAAATAAATTTTCTGCCAGTTTCGGGTTTTGTCAGGACTCCTGATGAAGTTTTGAGACATCTCCTACATCTAAAGGACCAGTATTGGGCAGTTGAAGCAAGACAGTTTTTTAAAATTTATCTGTAAAGGTTTTTTAAATATGTATTTTCTGCCATTTTCGGGTTTTGTCGGGACTCCTGATGAAGTTTTGAGACATCTCCCACATCTAAAGGACCAGTATTGGGCAGTTGTAGCATGACAGTTTTTTTAATTTTTGCGTAAGGGTCTCCTACGACATTTTAGCGAAAAAAAGTTTTCGGAAAAAATACATTTTCTGCCATTTTCTGGTTTTGTCGGGACTCCTGGTGAAGTTTTTAGACATCTACTACCTCTAAAGGACCAGTATTGGGCAGTTGAAGCAAAACCGTTTTTTAAATTGTTGTGTAAGGGTCCCCCCTTACGACATTTTAGCGGAAAAGTTTAAAAAAAAAAATCATTTTCTGCCATTTTCGGATTTTGTCGGGACTCCTGATGAAGTTTTGAGACATCTCCAACGTGTAAAGGACCAGTATTGGGCAGTTGAAGCAAGACATTTATTTTTATTTTTGTGCAAGGGTCCCCCGTAAATACATTTTAGCGAAAAAAAGTTTTCAGAAAAAATATATTTTCTTTCATTTTCGGGTTTTGTCGGGACTCCTGATGAAGTTTTTAGACATCTACTACCTCTAAAGGACCAGTACTGGGCAGTTGAAGCAAAACCGTTTTTTAAATTGTTGTGTAAGGGTCCCCCCTTACGACATTTTAGCGGAAAAGTTTAAAAAAAAAAATCATTTTCTGCCATTTTCGGATTTTGTCGGGACTCCTGATGAAGTTTTGAGACATCTCCAACATGTAAAGGACCAGTATTGGGTAGTTGAAGTAAGACATGTATTTTTATTTTTGTGCAAGGGTCCCCCGTAAATACATTTTAGCGAAAAAAAGTTTTCAGAAAAAATATATTTTCTTTCATTTTCGGGTTTTGTCGGGACTCCGGATGAAGTTTTGAGACATCTCCTACATTTAAAAGGACCCGTGTTGGGCAGTTGAAGCAAGACAGTTTTTTGCATTTTTGTGTGAAAAAAGTAAAATTTTTGCCATTTTTGGGTTTTAGCGAAAAAAAGTTTAAAAAAAAAATAAAAAAATTCTGCCATTTTTTGGTTTTTAGACATCTACTACCTCTAAAGGACCAGTATTGGGCAGTTGAAGCAAAACCGTTTTTTAAATTGTTGTGTAAGGGTCCCCCCTTACGACATTTTAGCGGAAAAGTTTTTAAAAAAAAATCATTTTCTGCCATTTTCGGATTTTGTCGGGACTCCTGATGAAGTTTTGAGACATCTCCAACATGTAAAGGACCAGTATTGGGCAGTTGAAGCAAGACATTTATTTTTATTTTTGTGTAAGGGTCCCCCGTAAATACATTTTAGCGAAAAAAAGTTTTCAGAAAAAATACATTTTCTTTCATTTTCGGGTTTTGTCGGGACTCCTGATGAAGTAAAATTTTTGCCATTTTTGGGTTTTAGCGAAAAAAAGTTTTTAAAAAAATAATACATTTTCTGCCATTTTTTGGTTTTGCCGGGACACCTGATGAAGTTTTGAGACATCTCCCACATCTAAAGGACCAGTATTGGGCAGTTGAAGCAAGACAGTTTTTTAAAATTTTTGTGTAAGAGTCGCCCCTTACGACATTTTTGTGTAAAAAAAGTTTTTAAAAATATGTATTTTCTGTCATTTTTGGGTTTTGTCGGGACTCCTGATGAAGTTTTGAGACCTCTCCAACATGTAAAGAACCAGTATTGTGCTGTTGAAAAAATATTTTTATTTTTATTTTTGTGTAAGGGTCCCCCCTTACGACTTTTAGCAAACTTTTTCCCCGAAAAAAATACAATTTCTGGCATTTTCGGGTTTTTTCGGGACTCCTGATGAAGTTTTGAGACATCTCCTACATCTAAAGGACCAGTATTGTGCTGTTGAAGCAAGACAGTTTTTTTTTAATTTTTGTGTAAAGGTCCCCCCTTACGACATTTTAGCAAAAAAAATGTTTTTTAAAATATGTATTTTCTGTCATTTTTTGGTTTTGTCGGGACTCCTGATGAAGTTTTGAGACATCTCCTACATCTAAAGGACCAGTATTGTGCTGTTGAAGCAAGACAGTTTTTTTTTATTTTTGTGTAAAGGTCCCCCCTTACGACATTTTAGCAAAAAAAATGTTTTTTAAAATATGTTATTTTCTGTCATTTTTGGGTTTTGTCGGGACTCCTGATGAAGTTTTGAGACATCTCCTACATCTAAAGGACCAGTATTGTGCTGTTGAAGCAAGACAGTTTTTTTTTAATTTTTGTGTAAAGGTCCCCCCTTACGACATTTTAGCGAAAAAAAGTTTTCGGAAAAAATACATTTTCTGCCATTTTCGGGTTTTGTCAGGACTCCTGATGAAGTTTTGAGACATCTCCTACATTTAAACGACCAGTGTTTGGCAGTTGAAGCAAGACAGTTTTTTACATTTGTGTGAAAAAAGTAAATTTTTTGCCATTTTCGGGTTTTAGCGAAAAAAAGATTTAAAAAAAACAAAACATTTTCTGCCATTTTTTGGTTTTGCCGGGACTCCTGATGAAGTTTTGAGACATCTCCAACATGTAAAGGACCAATATTGTGCTGTTGAAAAAAGACAGGTTTTTTTTATTTTTGTGTAAGGGTCCCCCTTACGATTTTTTAACGAAAAAAAGTTTTCGGAAAAAATACATTTTCTGCCATTTTCGGGTTTTGTCGGGACTCCTGATGAAGTTTTGAGACATCTCCTACATTTAAAGGACCAGTGTTGGGCAGTTGAAGCAAGACAGTTTTTTACATTTTGTGTGAAAAAAGTACATTTTATGCCATTTTCGGGTTTTAGTGAAAAAAAGTTTTCGAAAAAAAAAAACATTTTCTGCCATTTTTTGGTTTTGTCGGGACTCCTGATGAGGTTTTGAGACATCTCCCACATCTAAAGGACCAGTATTGGGCAGTTGAAGCAAGACAGTTTTTTTTAATTTTTGTGTAAGAGTACCCCCTTACGACATTTTTGTGTAAAAAAACTTTTTAAAATATGTATTTTCTGTCATTTTTGGGTTTTGTCGGGACTCCTGATGAAGTTTTGAGACATCTCCTACATCTAAAGGACCAGTATTGTGCTGTTGAAGCAAGACAGTTTTTTTTAATTTTTGTGTAAAGGTCCCCCCTTACGACATTTTAGCAAAAAAAATGTTTTTAAAAATATGTTATTTTCTGTCATTTTTGGGTTTTGTCGGGACTCCTGATGAAGTTTTGAGACATCTCCAACATGTAAAGGACCAATATTGTGCTGTTGAAAAAAGACAGTTTTTTTTTATTTTTGTGTAAGGGTCCCCCTTACGACATT
This sequence comes from Entelurus aequoreus, assembly GCF_033978785.1. NCBI lineage: Eukaryota > Metazoa > Chordata > Actinopteri > Syngnathiformes > Syngnathidae > Entelurus > Entelurus aequoreus. Next base: position 19,855,449 of record NC_084734.1, read on the forward strand.
TTAGCGAAAAAAAGTTTTCGGAAAAAATAAATTTTCTGCCATTTTCGGGTTTTGTCAGGACTCCTGATGAAGTTTTGAGACATCTCCTACATTTAAAGGACCAGTGTTTGGCAGTTGAAGCAAGACAGTTTTTTACATTTGTGTGAAAAAAGTAAATTTTTTGCCATTTTCGGGTTTTAGGGAAAAAAAGATAAAAAAAAACCAAAACATTTTCTGCCATTTTTTGGTTTTGCCGGGACTCCTGATGAAGTTTTGAGACATCTCCTACATCTAAAGGACCAGTATTGGGCAGTTGAAGCAAGACAGTTGTTTACATTTTGTGTGAAAAAAGTAAATTTTTTGCCATTTTCGGGTTTTAGTGAAAAAAAGTTAAAAAAAAACCAAAAACATTTTCTGCCATTTTTTGTTTTTTTCGAGACTCCTGATGAAGTTTTGAGACATCTCCTACATCTAAAGGACCAGTATTGTGCTGTTGAAGCAAGACAGTTTTTTTAATTTTTGTGTAAAGGTCCCCCCCTTATGACATTTTAGCAAAAAAAACGTTTTTTAAAATATGTATTTTCTGTTATTTTTGGGTTTTGTCGGGAATGCTGATAAAGTTTTGAGACATCTCCAACAAGTAAAGGACCAATATTGTGCTGTTGAAAAAAGACAGTTTTTTTTTATTTTTGTGTAAGGGTCCCCCTTACGATTTTTTAACGAAAAAAAGTTTTTGGAAAAAAAAATTTTTCTGCCATTTTCGGGTTTTGTCGGGACTCCTGATGAAGTTTTGAGACATCTCCTACATTTAAAGGACCAGTGTTGGGCAGTTGAAGCAAGACAGTTTTTTACATTTTGTGTGAAAAAAGTACATTGTATGCCATTTTCGGGTTTTAGTGAAAAAAAGTTTTCGAAAAAAAATACATTTTCTGCCATTTTTTGGTTTTGTCGGGACTCCTGATGAGGTTTTGAGACATCTCCCACATCTAAAGGACCAGTATTGGGCAGTTGAAGCAAGACAGTTTATTTTTTATTTTTGTGTAAGGTCCCCCCTTACGACATTTTAGCGGTAAAAAGTAAATGCCATTTTATGCAATGTTCTGGTTTTAGTGAAAAAAAGTTTTCGAAAAAAATAAATTTTCTGCCATTTACCGTTTTTGTCGGGACTCCTGATGAGGTTTTGAGACATCTCCTACAACTACAGCACCAGTATTTAATACTATACTAGTACCGGTATACCGTACAACCCTACCAAGTACTACGATAATGACCAACATTAAAATACAGTAGAGTAATAGGTCTAAATACTCATTAAAAACAAGGCAGAGGCGTATTTAATATTTTTGGCCACTGTCACATTACACACAGTTTGAACAGTAACACTGTGTTTGAATATATATTCAAGTGATTCTCACAGTTTGAGAATTCCTGAACAAAGGTATCAAAATTGTCAATATATTAATTTGAGAAATTTATATGAGCATAAAGTCTGGTATCGGCCGTACCGATATTTTAGTATCGATGCCCACATCACTACCATATGTGTCAGTATGATTAGTTGGACAAACATAATTGAGGCATTTTCCCATCACCTGGCTCATCAATGCTCCCAAACAACTACTTTTATTCACCAAAGAGTTTTTATAAACTCAGTCAAACTACAGCGGTATCTCGGTGTACCGTTAGGGGTGCATGTCTGACGCAAGGGCTGTTTAAAGGCCAACTGAAACCCACTACTACCGACCACGCAGTCTGATAGTTTATATATCAGTGATGAAATCTTAACATTGCAACACATGCCAATGTTAGATTAGTAAAGTGCAATTTAAAATTTAACGCGAAATATCCTGCTGAAAACATCTCGGTATGATGACGTTTGCGCGTGACGTCACGGATTGTAGAGGACATTTTGGGACAGCATTGTGGCCAGCTATTAAGTTGTCTGTTTTCATCGCAAAATTCCACAGTATTCTGGACATCTGTGTTGGTGAATCTTTTGCAATTTGTTCAATGAACAATGGAGACAGCAAAGAAGAAAGCTGTAGGTGGGAAGCGGTGTATTTCGGCCGGCTGCAGCAACACAAACACGTAGCCGGTGTTTCATTGTTTACATTCCCGAAAGATGACAGTCAAGCTCTACCATTGGCCTGTGGAGAACTGGGACAACAGAGACTCTTACCAGAAGGACTTTGAGTTGGATACGCAGACGCGGTACCGTGAGTTCGCAACCAGAATGTTGCCATAAGTATTTTGTTTAATTTGTATGTGTAACGCAGTACACAGCTGCGGCTTCCAAACATTTGATCGCTTGCCCGTACGTGCGTGCCGCTATGTGCATGTCACGTACGTAACTTTGGGGAAATATATGTGCTGTATGAACTTTGGGGAGGTGAACGGTACTTTGGGCTCTGGGATTCAGTGTGTTGTGCGGGTGTTTGATTTGTATTGGCGGGTTATATGGACGGGAGGGGGGAGGTGTTTATTATGCGGGATTAATTTGTGGCATATTAAATATAAGCCTGGTTGTGTTGTGGCTAATAGAGTATATATATGTCTTGTGTTTATTTACTGTTTTAGTCATTCCCAGCTGAATATCAGGTCCCACCCGTCTCTCACAGCATCTTCCCTATCTGAATCGCTTCCACTGCCCTCTAGTCCAGTGTTTTTCAACCACTGTGCCGCGGCACACTAGTGTGCCGTGGGATACAGTCTGGTGTGCCGTGGGAGATTATCTAATTTCACCTATTTGGGTTAAAAATATTTTTTGCAAACCAGTAATTACAGTCTGAAAATGATGTGTTGTTGTTGAGTGTCGGTGCTGTCCAAAGCTCAGCAGAGTAACCGTGTAATACTCTTCCATATCAGTAGGTGGCAGCCGGTAGCTAATTGCTTTGTAGATCTCGGGAACAGCGGGAGACAGTGTGCAGGTAAAAGGTATCTAATGCTGAAATCAAAAATAAACAAAAGGTGAGTGCCGCTAAGAAAAGGCATTGAAGCTTAGGGAAGGCTATGCATAACAAAACTAAAACTGAACTGGCTAAAAAGTAAACAAAAACAGAATGCTGGACGACAGCAAAGACTTACTTTGGAGCAAAGACGGCGTCCACAATGTACAACCGAACATGACGTGACAATCGACAATATCCCCACAAAGAAGGATAAAAACAACTTAAATATTCTTGATTGCTAAAACAAAGTAGATGCGGGAAATATCACTCAAAGGAAGACATGAAACTGCTACAGGAAAATACCAAAAAAAGAGAAAAAGCCACCAAAATAGGAGCGCAAGACAAGAAGTAAAACACTACACACAGGAAAACAGCAAAAAAGTCCAAATAAGTCAGAGGGTGATGTGACAGGTGGTGACAGTACACCTACTTTGAGACAAGAGCTATTTTGATGCATGCTTGGTTATGGTTTAAAGTCATATCCAACAATTGCGACGACGACTTTTTACTGTCAACCGAGTTTAGTTTTTTAACGATTTCTGCTGGTGGTGTGCCTCTGTATTTTTTTAGCACAAAAAATGTGCCTTGGCTCAAAAAAGGTTGAAAAACAGTGCTCTAGTCCTTCACTCTCACTTTCCTCATCCACAAATCTTTCATCCTCGCTCAAATTAATGGGAAAATCGTCGCTTTCTCGGTCCGAATCGCTCTCGCTGCTGGTGGCCATGATTGTAAACAATGTGCAGATGTGAGGAGCTCCACAACCGGTGACGTCACGCGCATATCGTCTGCTACTTCCGGTACAGGCAAGGTTTTTTTTATCAGCGACCAAAAGTTGCGAACTTTATCGTCAATGTTCTCTACTAAATCCTTACAGCAAAAATATGGCAATATCGCGAAATGATTAAGTATGACACATAGAATGGACCTGCTATCCCCGTTTAAATAAGAAAATCACATTTCAGTAGGCCTTTAACACCTTCCTTACGTCACGACTCTGGAGACCGATGAGCGTTGTCAGCAGGTTTATTGACATTCAAAAGGGTTAAACTAAAAAGACAAACAATACAGTCAATATATACATATGTTATGCAAATGTATTCATATATATGCTGTAAAGGCCTACTGAAATGATTTTTTTTTATTTAAACGGGGATAGCAGATCCATTCTATGTGTCGTACTTGATCATTTCGAGATATTGCCATATTTTTGCTGAAAGGATTTAGTAGAGAACATTGACGATAAAGTTCGCAACTTTTGGTCGCTGATAAAAAAAGCCTTGCCTGTACCGGAAGTAGCGTGACGTCGCAGGTTGAAGGGCTCCTCACATTTCCCCATTGTTTACACCAGCAGCGGGAGCGATTCGGACCGAGAAAGCGACGATTACCCCATTAATTTGAGCGAGGATGAAAGATTTGTGGATGAGGAACGTGAGAGTGAAGGACTAGAGTGCAGTGCAGGACGTATCTTTTTTCGCTCTGACCGTAACTTCGGTACAAGCTGGCTCATCGGATTCCACACTCTCTCCTTTTTCTATTGTGGATCACAGATTTGTATTTTAAACCACCTCGGATACTATATCCTTTTGAAAATGAGAGTCGAGAACGCGAAATGGACATTCACAGTGACTTTTATCTCCACGAAAATACATCGGCGTAGCACTTTAGCTACGGAGCTAACGTGATAGCATCGGGCTTAACTGAAAATAGAAACAAAAGAAATAAACCCCTGGCTGGAAGGATAGACAGAAAATCAACAATACTATTAAACCATGGACCTGTAACTACACGGTTAATGCTTTCCAGGCTGGCGAAGCTTAACAATGCTGTTGCTAACGACGACATTGAAGCTAACTTAGCAACGGGACCTCACAGAGCTATGCTAAAAACATTAGCTATCCACCTACGCCAGCCAGCCCTCATCTGCTCATCAACACCCGTGCTCACCTGCGTTCCAGCGATCGACGGAGCGACGAAGGACTTCACCCGATCATCCGTGCGGTCGGCGGCTAGCGTCGGATAGCGCGTCTGCTATCCAAGTCAAAGTCCTCCTGGTTGTGTTGCTGTAGCCAGCCGCTAATACACCGATCCCACCTACAACTTTCTTCTTTGCAGTCTTCAATGTTCATTAAACAAATTGCAAAAGATTCACCAACACAGATGTCCAGAATACTGTGGAATTATGAGATGAAAACAGAGCTTTTTGTATTGGATACAATGGTGTCCGAATACTTCCGTTTCAACGATTGACGTCACGCGCATAAGTCGTCATACATAGACGTTTCCAACCTGAAGTTTCGCGGGAAATTTAAAATTGCACTTTATAAGTTAACCCGGCCGTATTGGCATGTGTTGCAATGTTAAAATTTCATCATTGATATATAAACTATCAGACTGCGTGGTCGGTAGTAGTGGGTTTCAGTAGGCCTTTAATGCTACCTTACAAGGCATGAGAAGGTAAACAAAAGTGAATTTGTATACTACGACGCCATTTTAGATGGCATGGCAAATTATTGCTAATGAGCATGACAAAGATCTCATTATACATCACTAATCGTAAATTTAGCTCGAAATATTTTGGACAAAAACCACGTTTTCAAGTTCAACTTATGATACATACCGGCGATGCAACCTTAAACAAAAGATATATGCAGTATTTCTTCGAAAATAACCACCATAAAGTACGTGCTGGCACCGTAGATTTCTCTGCTTGGCTTATGCAACTTCCGGTCAATAAAGTTTGATTCAAAGTACACACTTCTCAAAGATGTAGTAACTGCCCTGACCACATGATGGCGACAAATACACATGTAATAATGTTAACTAAATAACAAGCAATAAGCACAACACACTTCAACGACAAGAGTTTACAACATTTAGTTGTAACAGAACACTCGGTTTTCAATGAAAAACAAACCTTGCCAATCGATGTAAATCCAACGAATCTGTTCCAGACACCTAAACATGCTCACATAAAACCAGTGCGTTTCCCACCCAGGCCTTCAGCGATGTTGTACTTGGTCCAACTTCAGTAAATACCTCTCAAAATACCATCATGTACAGCAGGGGTGTCCAAACTTTTTCCACTGAGGGCCGCACACGGAAAAATTCAAGCATGTGGGGGCCATTTTGATATTTTTCATTTTCAAACCATAACAAAATATATATAAAAACATCATGTATTTATTTTACCTTTAGGGGTCCCGGGGACCATAAAGGGTCTCAGTCATTAAAATGTTAAAAATAAGTCAGATTATTATTATTTTTTTAATTATTTAACGCCTACAGTAAATCTCTATATCAACTTCAAGTTGATATAAAGTAATACAAATAAAAAAAAATGTTTTATGGCTTTTCTGTCAAAAACAACTTAGTTTTTTATAGTGAAACTGAAATATGCAGTATTTAGTAATTAGAGCCCTAAAATATCAATAATACAGGACACCATTGATTTTAATTATTTCATATGTTTGAGTAATCACAGTGAAAAGATAAATAAAAAATCACTAAAAATATTTGGGATCCAAAAGGTGCCCCACTCATAAAGTGATACATTTTTATTAGGTTTTTCTTTTACTTTCAACACTTCAGTGATGAGATCAACTTCAGATATATCTGTCGATTTTATGCTGGAACTATTATTCTGTTTGTTTTATGCGCTTTTGTTTGCTTTGATGTTTTTATATGGCTACTACACAATATATGCAATATTTACCACATAAAACATTTTAAAGTGAAATATTTGAAGTAATTGGAGCCCTGAAAATATTTCATTATAATATGGATTTTTTGTCATTATTTTTTTTTTTTTGAGCAATGGCAAAAAAAGAAAAATGAAGAAAGACAAAAGAAAAACAAACAGCTTGCATGGCAGCTTTTGTGTCAACATTGCAACTTTTTCTCATTAGATTCCACTTTTTTTAATGTTCTTTTTTATTTTTACAATAGTATTTCCAGAATGTGTGGCGGGCCGGTAAACAATTAGCTGCGGGCCGCAAATGGCCCCCGGGCCGCACTTTGGACACCCCTGATGTACAGTATGTCCTCACATGACCAACTACTATACAGAAACACGACTGGGCATTGACTCACCTCAATTAGTCAACAGTGTACAAAACGGGCTATTTTTGGGCGCATTTAAAAATCAATAAACCCACATCAGCAATTAAAGCATACACTATATTGCCAAAAGTATTTGGCCACCTGCCTTTACTCACATATGAACTTGAAGTGCCATCCCATGGAATTGTCCAAAATGTTTTGGTATCCTGGAGCATTCAAAGTTCCTTTCACTGGAAATCCTGAACTCCTGAAAAACCAACCCCACACCATAATTCCATCCATCCATCCATTTTCTACCGCTTATTCCCTTCGGGGTCTGCGCTGGAGCCTATCTCAGCTACAATCGGGCGGAAGGCGGGGTACACCCTGGACAAGTCGCAGGGCCAACACAGATAGACAGACAACATTCACACTCACATTCACACACTAGGGTCAATTTTAGTGTTGCCAATCAACCTATCCCCAGGTGCATGTCTTTGGATTGGACCATAATTCCTCCTCCATCAAATATCACACTCAGCACAATGTAGCGTTCTCCTGGCAACCTACAAACCCAGACTGGTCCATCAGATTGCCAGATGGAAAAGCGTGACTTATCACTCCAGAGAAGGCATCTCCACTGCTCTAGAGTCCAGTGGCGACGTGCTTTACACCACTGCATCCCACGCTTGGTGATGTATGGCTTAGATGCAGCTGCTCGGCCATGGAAACCCATTCCACAAAGCTCTCTGCGTACTGTACGTGGGCTAATTGGAAGGTCACATGACGTTTGGAGCTCTGCAGAAAGTCTTTGCACTATGCACTTCAGCATCCGCCGACCCCTCTCAGCCACTTGGTGGCTGAGTTGCTGTTGTTCCTTAACTCTTCACTTTTCTCATAATAAAGTTGACTTTGGAATATTTAGGAGTGAGGAAATTTCACGACCGGATTTGTTTCACAGGTTGCATCCTATGACAGTTCCACGCTGGATATCACTGAGAGAGGCCCATTTTTTTCACAAATGTTTGTAGAAACAGTCTCCATGCCTAAGTGCTTGATTGTATACACCGGGCACCTGATTCTCATCATTTGGATGGGTGGCTAAATACGTTTGGCAATATAATGTATCTTACGTAGTACTGTCAAAATTGAAATAATTGTTAAAAAAAACTCCGCTAAATGTAAAAAAATATATTTTTACTCACAATTTGTAGCACACTTTCAATGGCGTATAGCCATTAATTCGAGTTGAAGTGGCAGGCAAAACATTTCACCGACAGCTAGCTAGTTTCAAGGGATCGTATCTGGTTTCTCTTTAAATATCCTTCTTGAAAATGGCCTTGCAAATATATATTTGCCACCTATTCAACGTTTTGCTCTCCTTCTTTGTGGATTTAAAAAGTGAGGACCGCTGATTTCTCCGCTGGCCGGGTATGGCACCGGTGCCACTTCCTGCTTTCGTAAATCACAAGTTGTGATTGGATGCTCGCTTGGGAGTGAAAGGTGAGTATCCAATCACAGTCCCGTTTAACGTAAGGCGACCACAGTCAGTAACTCGTGGTCTGATTGGCTATCGCGACTGTCTATCAACTGAATGGCCTCTGTTTGTTTACACTGCACAGCCGCCGCCAATGTTGGGTCAGAAGGTCCTCCGGCAGATTTTTATACAGCGCTGGCGACAAGCTGGCCGAATTCTGATTGGATGAAAGCTCCAATGTAAAAACAGGCAATACTGGAGCCTAATGTAACATGAAGAGAATATGATGAATACATTTATATATTTATGGAAATTAGATTAAAAATAAAATTAACTTTATTTATTTATGATCATGATATATATTAGGCCAGCAGAGAAGGCCTTGCCAGCCCTTTTTACAGGGAACAATTATTTGTTCTCCACGCAGGAATCCCCCAAATTTATATTAATGACGGATGAAATGGATAATTGAACATTTAACATCACTTTTACCTACGGTCCGTAATATCATCAAAAGGTTCAGAGAATCTGGAGAAATCACTGCACGTAAGCGATGATATTACGGACCTTCGATCCCTCAGGCGGTACTGGATCAGAAAGCTACATCAGTGTGTAAAGGATATCACCACATGGGCTCAGGAACACTTCAGAAAACCACTGTCAGTAACTACAGTTTGTCGCTACATCTGTAAGTGCAAGTTAGAACTCTATTATGCAAAGCGAAAGCCATTTATCAACAACACCCAGAAACGCCGCCGGGTTCGCTGGACCCAAGCTCATCTAAGATGGACTGATGAAAAGTGGAAAAATGTTCTGTGGTCTGACGAGTCCACATTTCAAATTGTTTTTGGAAACTGTGTATGAAAGAGGAAAAGAACCATCCGGATTGTTCTAGGCGCAAAGTTCAAAAGCCAGCAACTGTGATGGTATGCGGGTGTATTAGTGCCCAAGGCATGGGTAACTTACACATCTGTGAAGGCACCATTAATTCTGAAAGGTACATACAGCTTTTGGAGCAATATGTTGCCATCCAAGCAACGTTATCATGGACGCCCCTGCTTATTTCAGCAAGACAATGCCAAGCCACGTGTTACAACAGCGTGGCTTCATAGTAAAAGAGTGCAGGTACTAGACTGGCCTTCCTGTAGTCCAGACCTGTCTCCCATTGAAAATGTGTGGCGCATTAAAAAGCGTAAAATACACTACCGTTCAAAAGTTTGGGGTCACATTGAAATGTCCTTATTTTTGAAGGAAAAGCACTGTACTTTTTAATGAAGATAACTTTAAACTAGTCTTAACTTTCAAGAAATACACTCTATACATTGCTAATGTGGTAAATGACTATTCTAGTTGCAAATGTCTGGTTTTTGGTGCAATATCTACATAGGCGTTTAGAGGCCCATTTCCAGCAACTATCACTCCAGTGTTCTAATGGTACAATGTGTTTGCTCATTGGCTCAGAAGGCTAATTGATGATTAGAAAACCCTTGTGCAATCATGTTCACACATCTGAAAACAGTTTAGCTCGTTACAGAAGCTACAAAACTGACCTTCCTTTGAGCAGATTGAGTTTCTGGAGCATCACATTTGTGGGGTCAATTAAACGCTCAAAATGGCCAGAAAAAGTGAACTTTCATCTGATACTCGACAGTCTATTCTTGTTCTTAGAAATGAAGGCTATTCCACAACATTGTTTGGGTGACCCCAAACTTTTGAACGGTAGTGTACGTCAATGGAGACACCGTTGAACAACTTAAGCTGTACGTCAAGCAAGAATGGGAAATAATTCCATCTGAAAAGCTTCAAAAATGTGTCTCCTCAGTTCTCAAACGTTTACTGAGTGTTGTTAAAAGGAAAGGTCATGTAACACGGTGGTAAAAATACCCCTGTGACAACTTTTTTGCAATGTGTTGCTGCCATTAAATTCTAACTTAAAGGCCTACTGAAACCCACTACTACCGACCACGCAGTCTGATAGTTTATATATCAATGATGAAATCTTAACATTATAACACATGCCAATACGGCCGGGTTAACTTATAAAGTGACATTTTAAATTTGCCGCTAAACTTCCGGTTCGAAACGCCTCTGAGGATGACGTATGCGCGTGACGTAGCCCGGGGAACACGGGTATGCCTTCCACATTGAAGCCAATACGAAAAAGCTCTGTTTTCAATTCATAATTCCACAGTATTCTGGACATCTGTGTTCGTGAATCTGTTGCAATCATGTTCATTGCATTATGGAGAAAGAAGCTGAGCAAGCAAAGAAGAAAGTTGTCGGTGCGAAATGGACGTATTTTTCGAACGTAGTCAGCAACAACAGTACACAGCCGGCGCTTCTTTGTTTACATTCCCGAAAGATGCAGTCAAGATGGAAGAACTCGGATAACAGAGACTCTAACCAGGAGGACTTTTGACTTCGATACACAGACGCCTGTAGAGAACTGGGACAACACAGACTCTTACCAGGATTACTTTGATTTGGATGACAAAGACGCAGACGTGCTACTGTGAGTATGCAGCTTTGGCTTCTAAACATTTGATCGCTTGACCGTATGTGCGCAACTTTTTTTTGCGTATGTACGTAACTTTTTTAAAATATATGAGCTTTATGAACCTTGGGTTAGGTGAACGGTCTTTTGGGCTGAGTGATTGTGTGTGTTGATCAGGTGTTTGAATTGTATTGGCGTGTTCTATGGAGCTAGGAGCTAGCATAGGAGCTAGGAGCTAGCATAACAAACACGCAGGTGTTTTTATGCAGGATTAATTTGTGGCATATTAAATATAAGCCTAGTTGTGTTGTGGCTAATAGAGTATATATATGTCTTGTGTTTATTTACTGTTGTAGTCATTCCCAGCTGAATATCAGGTACCGTGAGTATGCAGCCTTGGCTGCTAAACATTTGATAGCTTGACCGTATGTGCGCGTCACGTACGTAACTTTTTTTTAAATATATAAGCTTTATGAACCTTGGGTTAGGTGAACGGTCTTTTGGGCTGAGTGATTGTGTGTGTTGATCAGGTGTTTGAATTGTATTGGCGTGTTCTATGGAGCTAGGAGCTAGCAGAGGAGCTAGGAGCTAGCAAAACAAACACGTAGGTGTTTTTATGCAGGATTAATTTGTGGCATATTAAATATAAGCCTGGTTGTGTTGTGGCTAATAGAGTATATATATGTCTTGTGTTTATTTGCTGTTGTAGTCATTCCCAGCTGAATATCAGGTCACCCCCGGCTCTCACAGCATCTTCCCTATCTGAATAGCTTCCACTCCCCACTAGTCCTTCACTTGCACTTTACTCATCCACAAATCTTTCATCCTCGCTCAAATTAATGGGGAAATTGTCGCTTTCTCGGTCCGAATCTCTCTCACTTCATGCGGCCATCATTGTAAACAATAGGGAACTTTGCATATATGTTCAACTGACTACGTCACGCTACTTCCGGTAGGGGCAAGCCTTTTTTTTATCAGATACCAAAAGTTGCAATCTTTATCGTCGTTGTTCTATACTAAATCCTTTCAGCAAAAATATGGCAATATCGCGAAATGATCAAGTATGACACATAGAATAGATCTGCTATCCCCGTTTAAATAAAAAAAATTCATTTCAGTAGGCCTTTAATGATTATTTGCAAAAAAAAAATAAAAATTCTCAGTTCGAACATGAATTATCTTGTTTTTGTGGTCTATTCAATTGAATAGAGGTTAAAAAGGATTTGCGAATCATTGTTTTATCATTTTATTTACAAATTACATAACGTGCCAACTTCACTGGTTTTGGTTTTTGTATATTTCTGCACATTTATGTGATTAAAGTTGTCACCAATATTCCAAAAATGCAAATGAGGACTAAATGTATTCATCCCGGTTGATAATAATGGGCCTCTGTGGGCTCCTAAGGTTGACCTATTGAACCCTACAGATACAGAATGTGATGACTTGATTGCTTTTCTCTTCATATGCAGAAAATATCCAATATTCAAAAATGATTAAAGACGGCAAGGCGTTTACGTTCAGGGATATTAATATATGTTTTCCGTTTCTATTATACATTTTAACGAACTATTTCATAGCCTTTCCCAATGCAGGCATATCTAATGACCAATGTTCTAAATCCATCGTTGATTTGAATACTTCCAATATATGATTGTTAAACTTTTCACACCAAAATATTTAGCTGTGCAAGTACTAACGTTTCAAAACTTAGCTTTGAATATATGCCTTTGTACATGACATTGGTCTGTGGTGTAAAAAGTGATGAAACATGAATATGTAAGCAGAGGAAAATGTTATGAGAATTAAATACCAGAAAATCTGCTGTTTTTCAGTTGGTACTATTATTACCACTAGATGGAGCCCAAGTACCGCCAGTGGTTCTCGCACCACAGTTTGGGAAGAGATCCAAATTGTGCTAGATAGAAGTAACTGAGATCTTTCAGAATGGGGAAAATATCCTGGAGAATAGTTTGACAGGATTGTGATAATAATTTACAACATTAATAAAAATATGAAACATATTTCTACCACTAGTTACTGTCTTTAGCCAGTGTGAGTTCTTAAGATGAAAAAAGTACATGGTTACAAGCGGATTTTTTTTCTTCATCTGTTGGGTCAAGGTATATTTTTTATTTTTATTGTCAATCTCAAATAAACATGAACACATTGAATTTTTCGATATGAATGCAATCGCAATGAATATATTGTGTGTGGATCATTGTCTCTATATGTATTCACAATAACACCAGCAACAACAATACTTTCAAGATGTATGCAGAAAATAGGTCCAGCCATCCATTTCTTACACTGCTTGTTCTTATAAGGGTCACAAGTAAGTTGGAGCCTAATACCCCCCCCCCCCAAAAAAAAATAACTACTAAAAAAAGTATATATATATATATATATATATATATATATATATATATATATATATATATATATATATATATATATATACAGTGCCCTCCAAAAGTATTGGAACAGTGAGTCCAATTTGTTTATTTTTGTTGTAGACTGAAAACATTTGCGTTTGACATCAAAAGATGAATATAGGACAAGAGATCAACATTTCAGCTTTTATTTCCAGGTATTTACATCTGGATCTGATACACAACTTAGAAGATAGCACATTTTGTTTGAAACTACCCATTTTTCATCAGAGCAAAAGTATTGGAACATGTGACTGACAGGTGTGTTTTGTTGCCCAGATGTCTCCCAATTACATTGATTATTCAAACAATAAATAGCACTGAATGTCTGAGCGCAGTTTCAGATTGGATAGGAGAGGTTTTGCCTGTGCAGACTGCATTTAGAGGTAGAACCAACATGAAAACCAGAGAGCTGTCAATGGGTGAAAAATAAGCAATTGTGAATGTGAGAGGAGATGGACAATCAATCAGAGCCATTGCACAAACATTGGCCATAACCAGTACAACCATTTGGAATGTCCTGAAGAAGAAAAAACCCCCTGGTGTACTAAGCAACAGACGTCGAACAGGTAGACCAAGGAAAATATCAGCAGTTGATGACAGAAACATTGTGAGAGCTATAAAGAAAGACCCTAACACAACCGTTAGTGACATCAGCAACAACCTCCGGAGGGCAGGAGTGAAGGTATCCCAATCTACTGTTCGCAGAAGACTTCATGAACAGAAGTACAGAGGCTACACCAGAAGATGCAAACCACTCATTAGCAAGAAGAATAGGAAGGCCAGGCTGGAATTTGCCAAAAGGTACAGAGATGAGCCTCAAAAATTCTGGGAAAAAGTTTTATGGACTGATGAGACAAAGATGAACTTCTTCCAAAGTGATGGAAAGGCGAAAGTTTGGAGAAAGAAAGGATCTGCTCATGATCCCAAACATACAAGCTCATCTGTGAAACACGGCGGAGGTAATGTCATGGCTTGGGCTTGCATGGCTTCTTCTGGGACGGGCTCTTTCATCTTCATTGATGATGTAACACATGATGGCAGCAGCAAAATTAACTCAGAAGTCTACAGAAACATTTTGTCTGCTAATTTAAAGAAAGATGCAACCAAACTGATTGGGAGATCCTTTGTCATGCTGCAAGATAGTGACCCAAAACACACTGCCAAAACAACAAAGGAGTTCATCGTGGGCAAGAAGTGGAAGGTTTTGGACTGACCAAGTCAGTCTCCAGACTTAAACCCAATAGAGCATGCATTTTCCCTGCTGAAGAGGAGACTGAAGGGAGTAACCCCCCAAAACAAACAACTGAAAGAGGCTGCAGTGAAAGCCTGGAAAAGCATCACAAAAGAAGAATGCAACAGTTTGGTGATGTCAATGGCTCACGGGCTTGATGCACTTATTGAAAGCAAAGGATTTGCAACTAAATATTAAGTCTTATTCACTTTAATCTATTTTAAGTTTATATGTTCCAATACTTTTGCTCACCTAAAAATGTTGTGTTCCATTACAATTAATGCTATCTTCTAAGTTGTGTATCAGATCCAGATGCAAATACCTGGAAATAAAAGCTGAAATGTTGATCTATTGTCTCATATTCATCTTTTGATGCTAAACCCAAATGTTTTTAGTCTACAACAAAAATAAAGGAATTGGCCTCACTGTTCCAATACTTTTGGAGGGCACTGTATATATATATATATATATATATATATATATATATATATATATATGTTTGTATGTGTTTATACACATACATTTACACACACACATATATGTGTTTGTATGCTTATACATATATGCGTATACATACACGTGTGTATGTATATATATACACACACACATATATATATATATATATATATATATATATATATATATATATATATATATATATATATATATATATATATATATATATATATATATATATATTAGAGATGTCCCGATCCAGGTTTTTGCACTTCCGATCCGATACCAATATTGTTTTTGCCCTTCCGATCCGATACTGATACTGACTGATACCGATACTGACCGATACTAGCCTATCCGAGCATGTATTAAAGTTTAAAGTTATTTAGCCTACTTAGTTGTCAGAATCATGTTGAAAAGGGTTTTAACACTCTTGATAACAACTAGCCAGCTGAATTAGGGGAGTTTGAATAATACACAATGGTTGGTAACAAGAAACTGACCTGTTTATTCAAGGATAAACACAAAATAGACAAAATGATACATGACAAACAGAAATGGCATCATTGAACTAGGGCTGGGCGATATGGCCTTTTTTTAATATTGCGATATGTTAAGGCCATATTGCGATACACGATATATATCTCGATATTTTGCCTTAGCCTTGAATGAACACTTGATGCATATAATCACAGCAGCAGGGCCGGCCCGTGGCATAGGACGTATAGGCAAATGCTAAGGGCGCCGTCCATCAGGGGGCGCCACGCCAGTGCCACAAATGTTGGAGAAAAAAAAAAAAAAGTTGGTACTATTATTTCTAAATACAAAAAATAATCCCACGTTAATTAAAATGCAAAGTAAAGCCTATTTAATAGAAATATTATTTGTTACAACATTACGACCCCCCCCCCCCCGCACGGCGCGCCCCCTCCCTTCCCGTATCATGACTCTTACCACATCAAAAAATCAACACAAGATGTCAAAACGGCCAAAACTGTCAGGTGCCCAGGGAAGAAAAAATAGAAAAGAAGAGGAGGAGAAACGAGAAAAAGACAGAGGTAGCAGGTAGGTAACGTTAGCCTACCTGAAATTATTTGTCTGTTACAGAATGTGATATTAACCTGGCTTTTTAGCATTAAGCTAATGTTACATGATTCGGCAATTGCTAATCAATAAATAGCTAGTTCTGTTTTAACGTTGGGTTAATATTGTGGAGGGGGCTAAATTGTTATGGAAAATAATAATGTAACGTTAGGTAATTACAGTACTCCCACCTTACATTCCTCAGGGACATTTGTATTAGATCTTTTAAGCAGGTGTTTTTTGTTTACATTGTTATTGCCTTCTGGTTAGCTAATGTTTGCCCTGCAGGTAATAGTCACTTTTCCACCCCTTTATATATTAGGTATAGTTGTAAGCCTAGTTGTTAAAGTGCACATCAATAATGTTAATTAAGCAATATCACACGAGAGAGAATGCTGTTTTTTAATTTGAGCACTGCTGTGATTCGGTTAAAGATAATCATAACATAACATTCTCATATAATATGTTAATTTGCTTTCTTTAAGTAAAAAAAAAGGTCAAAGACAAAGCTATTCGGTTTCTTGTGATATACACTTCACTGCCGATGTGGGGGGGCGGGGGGGGGGGGGGGGCACCTAAAATCTTGCCTAGGGCGCCAGATTGGTTAGGGCCAGGCCTGCACAGCAGTATGATGATTCTATGTGTTTTGATTGATTGATTTAGACTTTTATTAGTAGGTTGCACAGTGAAGTACATATTCCGTACAATTGACCACTAAATGGTAACACCCGAATGAGTTTTTCAACTTGTTTAAGTCGGGGTCCACTTAAATTGATTCATGATACAGATATATACTATCAGATACATACTATCATCATAATACAGTCATCACACAATATAATCACATTGAATTATTTACATTATTTAAAATCCGGGGTGTGGATTGGGCGCCGGATGTAAGTGTCAAAAAGACAGCCAAAAGAGTTTGATATGAGAATAAATCTAAAGTTAAAATATAGGGTAGAAATGCACCCATTTGCAGGAAATGTAGTCTTGATTTTCAAAATTTTCTTTCAAGGCTTGCATGTCTACATTAAAACATACTTCTTCATACTGCATTAATATATGCTACTTTTAAACTTTCATGCATAGAAGGAAATCCCAACTAAAAAAATCACTAATTTTTTCATACGGTGTCGATGTGGAAATGTTTGCCTCGGCATTTTGATGGTGTGGGCGTGTGGCACCGAATGGAGATAAGCGTCTCGACAGACGTTACAATATTTGAACAATGATGACAAAAACTGTTTTCTCTGTCGTGTCCGTGTGTCGAAAATTGTTATGCGCTTCTTTTTTTATTTGATTTTGTGCGTGGCATATAATTGCTATGCGCAGAGGACGCTTGAGCAGTGCGCAATTGCACAGGCGCGCACCTTAGAGGGAACGTTGCTCGCACGGCTGCGCTAGCATCACAGCTAACGTTAGCCATGCTGCTACCTCTCTGTTCGGGAGGGCGTATACGTATGTGACGTATGACGTGACAGTATGTGACGTGTGCAAGAAGGTGCGCTTGCTGTCTGGGAGAGGGAGACACAGAAAAGAGTGAGAAGAGCCTGTCGTGTAATGCCAGCAGCTAAAAGAAACTGCGTGAGAATCCACAGACCTGTGGATGTGTTGAAGGTGTGTTGGAAAATGCGGAACGGAAATTAGGAAGCAGCAGAAAAGTGGAATGTATTATTTAAATCGGTGCGTTGGAAAACTCGGACCAGAGTTTTTTTTTTAAAACTGGATCTGGATCGGCATTTTCCCATGCCTTGCCAATACGCATTTTTTGGCAAATATCGGCGGCCGATCCGATCCAAATATTGGATCGGGACATCCCTAATATATATATATATACATTCATACATATATATACACACATACACACACATTTTTAGTATAGTTATGTACACACGCAGGCACACATTCTTGTATTTGATACCTTCTTGAGACCTCCAAAAATGCCTTCCTCTTTAGGACCACCCTTTCTAGATATATAAAGATGTGTATTTACAACATTAATAATATATACATACTATGCAAATGTAATAAAGTTAAGATTTTAGGTCCTTTTTTTTTGGAATTTGTTTTTAATCTTCATTCAAGTTATTACAGTAAATCTCTATATACATATTTTATTTTTTTAAATTAATTTTGGCCAAAGGGGGCGCATTTCAATTTCTTACACACACTCGTTATTACATCTGTTGGCCAGAGGGGGAGCACTTCAAATGTTTACACACACAAATTATATTTATATAGCGCTTTTCTCTAGTGACTCAAAGCGCTTTACATAGTGAAACCCAATATCTAAGTTACATTTAAACCAGTGCGGGTGGAACTGGGAGCAGGTGGGTAAAGTGTCTTGCCCAAGGACACAACGGCAGTGACTAGGATGGCGGAAGCGGGGATCGAACCTGGAACCCTCAAGTTGCTGGCACGGCCACTCTACCAACTGAGCTATACCGCCCCCACACTTGTTATTTCATATGTTGACCAGAGGGGGAGCACCTTTAAAACCGACACACAGTCAATTTGAAAAACCACCCTCATTTTGATAGATTTCACCACCAGGGGTGCAAATGAGACATTCTCTATTAGATGCAATGGTTTTCCGTATCGGGACCAGGATTTCTGTCCCAACTTGTTCACCGGTCCTCATATGGACGATGGTACTTTTCCTTGTTGATGTCTCAAGAAGGGTAGAAATACAAGAACACACACACACACACACACACACACACACACACACACACACACACACACACCTGTATTTACGCATTAATCATGAACACTTTTAGATTACCGTAATTTCCGGACTATAAGCCGCTACTTTTTCCCCCCATTCTGGTCCCTGCGGCTTATACAAGGGTGCGGCTTATTTACGGCCTGTTCTTCTCCGACACCAACGAAGAGGATTTCGGTGGTTTTAGTACGCAAGGAGGAAGACGATGACACAATGATTAAAGCCTGACTTTTCATATACCGGTAGGCTGGTTATTTTGATAACGTACAGGCGAGCACTTTGTATTACTTTGCACTGTTGTATTATTTGTACTCTGCACGAATGCTGTTCGCCATGTCAATGATGTGAAAGTTTGATTGAATGATTGAAAGATTTATTGTTAATAAATGGGACGCTTTGCGTTCCCAAACAGTCATCTGTGTCCCGACAATCGCCTCCGTGGTAGCAGGAACCCCTATATACTACGGTAATTACACATCAAAACCCTGCGGCTTATAGTCGGGTGCGGCTTATATATGGAGCAATCTGTATTTTCCCCTAAATTTAGCTGGTGCGGCTTATAGTCAGGTGCGGCTTATAGTCCGGAAATTACGGTAATCATAAAATCTATTTTGACCCTACAAGCTCTTTTACCTTAACTACTGGTCAGTGATCAGCAGTGTTGGGTTAGTTACTGAAAACCAGTAACTAGTTACAATTACTAGTTACTTTATTTCAAAAGTAACTCAGTTACTAACTCAGTTACTTACACCAAAAAGTAATGCGTTACTGTGAAAAGTAACTATTTAGTTACTTCTTTTTTCCCCCTTTTTTTTTAAGGCTCCCATTAATGCCCTTTTAGCCTTCATTTCAGTACTGTTATTGCACTGGAGAATAATACAATCTGTTGATCAACTTGACATGCATTTGCATCACTGAACTCAGAAAGCAATGTGCTCTACATACAACACACAAAGACAAAGATATGTTTCAAAAGGCCAATTTATTTCAGGCCAGAAAAAATTGACAAAACTATTTTAAATAGCTGCAACATAATGGCACTTTAACTTTAACTCTAAGTAGATAGGATCTTTGATCCAAGACACAACTTACATTTAACTAAAATGTTATTTTCTTTGTGCTCGACAAAAGAAAAGTATTGAGAATGTCTCCATGTTAAAAAACTCGACTTCTGGCTTCACCATAATGTCTTGATAGTTGTTATGAGAGTAGCGTATGTGTGTGTGTGTGTGTGTGGCCCTTTAAGATATGACAGCATGAGAGGTGAGTGACGTCAGTGAGTGAGTGGGCGAGAGAGGTGAGGGAGCGGCGACAGTGAGTGATAGGGATGGGCGCTACCACACTTTTAGGATTCGATACGATACCGATACTTTTTCTTGCATTTTCATCGATACCGAAACCGATACCGATACCATTAATTTCTTATTGGCAATTTTTGTCATTCAAAAATATTATTACTATTGTTATTATTTAAGACAAATCACAAGACAAATACAGACCATTTATACCACATTTATTATGGTCAATATATAATAAAAGTAAAATTAAAATAAATAACATAAATATTAAAAATAAATTAAATATTATATATAATAATAATTATATATTATATATAATAATAACTAGATATTAGGGCTTTCCAATTAACTGTCAAATCCGAATCGCAAGAAGCTGCAGTTATTTTTTAAAGTTTGTAATATAATTGGCAATTAATGAAATATGAAATAGGCTAATGTTTTCGAAATGTAAGAAATCATGTTACAGATTAAAACCAAAATCACATTAAATCATATTTTTCAAGATTTTCTTGGAAAAAAATAAAACTTTAATGCAAAGATGAAGAATCTCCAAATTGTATCTCTTTCTTATCTTGTTTTAAATACTCAAGCAATTTTCAACTAACAGTAAATTCCCCTGTGTGGAAATTATTCGAATTTAGGATAATCATTTAAACAAAAATATTCAGTAAACATTACTACAAAACAATGCCTGTTTAAGTCAACAATTGGACAACACTGGATATGCCTGGCTGCATCGCTGTCGGCTGGCTGTGTTTGTGTTGCACGTTGACGACGCTCATTCGCTGTCTCCTGTCACGTGACTGAGCCAGCTCTATACTCTGCCAGGTACAGGGGTGTCCCAGCACATAGTAAGTTAAGTAAGTCATCAAAAACATCTGAAAGTGATGCTTGCACCCCCGACGCGCCGTTTTTTGGTTTATATCGATACTTTTTTCAGAAAAGTAATGCCAAATGAGTAGCGTGTGAGTATCGATATATCGATACCACAGGATCGATATATCGATACCACAGGATCGATACGCACATCTCTAGTGAGTGCGTGCAGGTGCTCTAGCTTGCTGGATGGCTGCGTCCAATAAAGTCACAAAGTTGCAACAAACCGCCGGGCTCCTCATTCACCCTCAGCTGTAAAGACCCTCTTCCGGGTAAAGTGAAGGTTGTTAGACCCGAAGTACGGCTCTGGAGGAGCGGGAAGGCGTGCTTTCTGTGGGTGGGGGAAAGCACGCCTCTTCTTTTCCACCGGAGCGCTCCAATAAAACACACTCAGATCTTCAGTTTCTAGCCGATACTACATAAAAATAACGTAAAATAACGCAGTAACGCATCATGCAGTAACGGTAACTGAGTTACTGTATATAAAAAAATAACGCGTTAGATAACTAGTTACCGCCGAAACTAACGGCGTTACAGTAACGCGTTACTTAGTAACAACACTGGTGATCAGATCAACACTACTGTACATCAGTAAGAAACAATGTGAGGAAACTTCGAGTGATGTGCTCTCTGGCAAATTTCACTCCGAAATACAGCCTGAAAGAAGTTGAGATAAAACCGTAACCAAGTTTTGTGCAAATAAATGACGTGTTCAAGTAAAATGTTCAAAAATGTTATTGGATGACAATTCTTACAATATATATATATTTTTTTTTTCTCAAGCAAATTTTTATCATGCAAGCAAGTAATCACCTGTGATTAACCATGATTAACATACATTCCAAAATGTGATTAATCTGATTTTACTGTAAAAATAGCAGTGCTAACATTTTTCAATCTCAGTAACGCACTGTAACAACAAAAACGTGTCAATTTTACAGGGAAAAAAAACCTGGCAGCTCAGTCGCCAGAATTTTACCGTCAAAAAATAACAGTGCACCCGTTTTTCAATTTACAGTAATCCACTGTAAAAACAACAACCGGAGATTTTATGGTAAAATTACGGCAACTCGGCTAACAATGTATTAAAGTAACAGTAAAGTGGAAAAGCAAATTGACTTTATATGCTTAATTGTGTTTCATTGTATCCATTAAACCAGTGGTCCCCAACCTTTTTGTAGCTGCGGACCGGTCAACGCTTGAAAATGTGTCCCACGGACTGGGGGGGGGGGGGGGGTTATTTTTATTTTGTATTTTTAATATTTTTTTTGTCATAAAGAAATACAATCGTGTGTGCTTACGAACTGTATCCCTGCAGACTGTATTGATCTATATTGATATATAATGTATATATTGTGTTTTTTATGTTGATTTAATAAAAATTAAAAATAGTACAATTTTTTTTTTTTTTTTAATTTCTTGTGCGGGCGCCCGGTACCAATCGGTTCACAGACCGGTACCGGGCCGCAGCCCTGTGGTTGGGGACCACTGCATTAAACCATATCCAATCGTATTTACAATACGTAAAGTCTGTGAACATACCGTCTAAACCAGTGACGTGCAGTCAGGGGAGGCATGGAAAGAAAAAAAATGTAAAGAGAAAAAAAAAAAATGTAATTGTTATATGTATCAAGTGATTATACTATAAAGTTATTTTTCATTTAACTTCACCGGTTTTAGATTATTTTTATTCAAAATCGCTGAGTTTTCACATTTGCCGTTCAAATACTGGGAAGAGACTTGCGGTGAGTCACCAGCCAGTTGAGCCTCACCATGGATTGCGCAATGACTCGGCTAACTGCTGGCCTGCTGTGCAGTGAGACCGTATTGCTATATGAATTATATTATACATTTCCATAGTTTAGTTAGCTGAGGCATATAATGAACAGTGTATTTTGTCAACAACTGTATGTGTGTAACGTATTTCTTGTGCTGAGCAATCATAAAACGGCTGCAAAAGACGCACTGTGTGAGGCTCGCAGTAATCCCGCCTCCTGGTGGTAGAGGACGGTAGTGATCCCAGAGATCATTCTTGCGACTACTCGGCTGCAGAAGAAGTGACAACAAGCAGCAACAGTTAGCAGCGATCATTTATTTTTTCCTCTTGCATGGACTATTAACATGGAGGATTACATATCTAAAATAAAACCGTTTTCTAAACTGGACTTTCAATCGAAGCAGGGGGTAACAATTAAAGGATCATATCCATCGAGACAGAGAGACTTTTAAAACTGAAGAAAGCTAAGGAAGACTTCTATAAGCAAGTTATTGATGCTTTTGTTCATAAAGAGCTGCGCATGGACTTCATTTATAAGTAAAGGTAAGACCATAATAAAGTTTGTTTTTTATTAAATGTGCTTTTTTGTGTGCTACAGTTTGTATGTGTAAAGTTAAAGTTAAGTTAATGTACCAATGATTGTCACACACACACTAGGTGTGGTGAAATGTGTCCTCTGCATTTGACCTATCCCCTTGCTCACCCCCTGGGAGGTGAGGGGAGCAGTGGGCAGCAGCGGCGCCGTGCCCGGGAATCATCACAATGGTGATTTAACCCCCAATTCCAACCCTTGATGCTGAGTGCCAAGCAGGGAAGAATGCCGGTATGAGCTTTTAAACATAACCCGCTAACTGCTGCCAATCAATTGATGAATAAGATACTCTTTAGGGTTCATATGTTTGTAAATCTGACTGTGATGAAGTCAGTGCCTCACCAGCCATGAACCTCACCGCACGTCACTGGTATAAACATCACAAAATGCCACAAATTCTTTTGACCATTTTGAATATTACGCTCTGAACGTCTTCGCTAATTTCTGCAGACTGACGTCACTGTACTAACACTTCTGCACTCTGACCATATTATTAGATCAGTCATACTGGAAATACGCAAAAATTAGACAGATGTTCATCATTCACAATCCTTACATAAGACATGGAAACATGCTTCTTCTTTTTTTGATGCATTCTAAGTTTTAAATACATATATAAATACATAAAAAGTCTGCTAACAATGTAGTCAATGGGGGCTCTCTATTTCGCCCACAAAACCCTCTAAATAACCATCCAAAACCCAACAACACTCTTTATACATATTGTGACTTGAATATTAACCAAATATTAGCGATGTTATTATAAGCGCTTACGCAGACAAACTATTTTTAGCGACACAATGATACAGACAGCAAAGTAGCCCTCTGCTGCTTTACTGTGAGCTTGCTGCGATGTCCTGCTGCTCTCTCATCATCGCATCTCAGCTCATCAAAGTTATTCTAGATTATAAATCATGCCTTTCATCTGGATATTAGGAGGGTTTAGCCATGAACACCGAAGTTGTTTATCTGTGACATTCAATGTATACCCGAAGATGGAGACAAACACACACAACCGAAAACAGTGTCTGCAGGGAGACTTTTCCTTGTTAACCCTTCATGTGGATCAATTAATTATTCATCTAAACAAGAAGATATGGACATCCTATCAGTTGTCATTGCGATGAGAGCTGACATTGTACAGTAAGTTATCATTGTATTATGTCCGTAATTTGTATTTAGCACTTAGCAATGACGCTTAGTGTTTCACTAATGTTAGATCTGTTTAACAGAGCTTCTAAAACTTTTAGATCATCCTCTTCGTATTCAGGCTAAAAAATACAAGGTTCTGGATCATCATTTTTCCCAAAGTAATCATTGTTGGCTCTCACAGAGTCTGCATGATTCACATTGTTGTTGGTGGGGAAGGGATCTGTAGTTCCGATCTCTACGTGATCACATGACTGGCATCCTCATTATCGGCTCAAAATGGTTCGGGTATCACCGTTAGATTGACACTATTTTGATGTTTATTTTATACCAATAAACATCTGTTCAGTATTTTAACATAAAAGTGTTTGATTGTGAGGCATTAAAAGCCACAAAATGCAACGGATCCATCAGACCCACAAACGCTGGCTGAGTAACAACAATATGAACGTTGCACAGAAAATTTCTGTACCATTTTCTACATCCCACAGGGATTCTTCTTTTGTATTTCTGCACCTGCGGTTCCCACACAAGGTTGCAACATTGTCAACACTGTCTGCTCTCATTTTCTCATTTGACCCTCTAATGTTCTGTGTACCTACACTCTGTCCTCCTCCTGTGTGTGTGTGTGTGTGTGTGTATGTGTTTTTTCCACGCTTCTATTAGAGCGGACATCTTATATGTAATATAAATGTGTAGGGGGGTGTATGGTGTGTGGTCATTAAATATGTATTCTGATATATGTTCCTCACAGAAAATGAGCCAAAGTCAGTGAGTGTCAGTTTGAAAAATGTATTAATTGTATCATTTTTCTTTTAGTAAAAAATGAAAATGGATCCACAGACCCGAAACACCACACAAGGGTTAAACCATAACCAACCATGCATCACTATAGCTCTTGTCTCTAAGTACTGTCACGACCTGTCACATCACGCTGTGACTTATTTTGAGTTTTTTTAGGGGTTTTCCTGTGTGTAGCGTTTTAGTTCTCGTCTTGCGCTCCTATTTTAGTGGCTTTTCCTGTTTGGTTGGTATTTTCTTGTAGCGGTTTCATGTCTTCTTTGAGCGCTATTCCCCGCACCTGCTTTGTGTTAGCAATCAAGACTTTTTCAGTTGTGCGGACGCTATCCTTCCTGTATATGGTCTTTGTTGATTGTCGTGTCATGTTCGGATGTACTTTGTGGACGCCGTCTGCTCCACACGCTGTAAGTCTTTGCTGTCGTCCAGCATTCTGTTTTTGTTTACTTTGCAGCCAGTTAAGTTTTAGTTTCGTTCTGCATAGCCTTCCTGCAGCTTCAATGCCTTTTCTTAGCGGCACTAGCCTTTTGTTGATTTTTGGTTTAAGCAATAGGTACCTTTTTACCTGCACACTGCCTCATGCTGTCGCCTACATATTGTTATCACAACAAACCATGTTCCCGACATCTACAAAGCAACTAGCTACCTGCTGCCACCTACTGATATGGAAAAATATTACATTGTTACTCTGCCGAGCTCAACGGCACAGTATTTGCGGATAATAATTACTAGTTTGTAAAAAATATTTTTAACCAAATCTTACACGTAATGTTGTACAGTGTACCGGTACTAGTATAGTATCGCGGTACTAATTAATCAAAAACAGTACTATACTCTGTTTGAAAAGCACCGGTTCACCATATTTTCTTTTTTACAGGCATGACAGCGCGTCGTCGTCGCGTCATTGCTGGTTTTACGAGCAGATGAGCATGTTCGGCAGCGCACAATCACGGAGTACTTACAAGCAGACAATGTGTGTAGACAGAAAAGGGAGAATGGACGCATTTTGGCCTAAAAACTAACAATAAAGGTGAAGCTATAACACTGAAACGCCCTCAGGAAGAGGTGCTTTTTGACATGGCTAGCTAGCTAGCAGCTAACGTCCATCCGCAATCAGCAGTGTTTTAGCTACTTCTCAATCACTAATCCTCGCCTCCATGGCGACAAATAAAGTACGTTTCTTACAAGTATCATCCCTGCAGGACGAGGAATAGCTAAACATGCTTCACTACACACCGTAGGAGGATACAATAGCTCACCGGCGTCAGCGCTAACAAAAGCTAGCGCTCTTCAATGTAAAAAAATATCAATCAATCAAAGTTTACTTATATAGCCCTAAATCACGAGTGTCTCAAAGGGCTGCACAAGCCACAACGACATCCTAAAAATAATCAGATCCCACAACAGGGCAAGAAAAATGTCAACCCAATGGGATGACAATGAGAAACCTTGGAGGGGACCGCAGATACCATGGGTGGCTCTACACCTGACATCCGCTGTAATGATACCAAGTACAAGAGCGTATCTCGTCGGTACTACTATGAGTACATCAATATTTTTTTATTGTCACAAAATCTTTTTTCTTTTAAATTCACATTATATTCATAAACTCAAGAAATACGTCCTGGACACATGCAAACTTAAATTATGACCAATGTATGATCCTGTAACTACTTGGTATCGGATCGATACCCAAATATGTAGTATCATCCAAAACTAATGTAAAGTATCAAACAACAGAAGAATAAGTGTTTATTACATTTTAACAGAAGTGTAGATAGAACATGTTAAAACAGAAAATAAGCAGATATTAACAGTAAATGAACAAGTGGATTAATAATCAATTTTTACAGTTTGTCCCTCGTAATGTTGACAAAAAAATAGAATGATAAATGACACAATATGTTACTGCATAAGTCAGCAGACTTTCTTTGTTTACTTACTACTAAAATACAAGTTATCAAATATGTTCACTATTTTACTTAAAGGCCTACTGAAATGAAATGTTCTTATTTAAACGGGGATAGCAGGTCCATTCTATGTGTCATACTTGATTATTTCGCGATATCGCCATATTTTTGCTGAAAGGATTTAGTAGAGAACATTGACGATAAAGTTCACAACTTTTGGTCGCTGATAATAAAAGCCTTGCCTGTACCGGAAGTAGCGTGACGTCACAGGCTGAAGAGCTCCTCACATCTGCACATTGTTTACAATCATTCCCACCAGCAGCGAGAGCGATTCGGACCGAGAAGGCGACGATTACCCCATTCAAGATTCGTGGATGAGGAAAGTGAGAGTGAAGGATTAGAGTGCAGTGCAGGACGCCTGGATGTATCTTTTTTCGCTCTGACCGTAACTTAGGTACAAGCTGGCTCATTAGATTCCACACTTTCTCCTTTTTCTATTGTGGATCACGGATTTGTATTTCAAACCACCTCGGATACTATATCCTCTTGAAAATGAGAGTCGAGCACGTGAAATGGACATTCACAGTGACTTTTAGCTCCACGACAATACATCGGCGAAACACTTTAGCTACGGAGCTAACGTGATAGCATCGTGCTTAACTGCAGATAGAAACAGAAGAAATAAGCCCCTGACTGGAAGGATAGACAGAAGATCAACAATACTACTATTACTTCTACTATCAGGAGACCCTGGACCTGTAAATACACGGTTAATGCTGTCCCGCCTGGCGAAGCCTAGCAATGCTGTTGCTAACGACGCCATTGAAGCTAACTTAGCTACGGGACCTCGACAGAGCTATGCTAAAAACATTAGCTCTCCACCTACGCCAGCCCTCATCTGCTCATCACCACCCGTGCTCATCTGCGTTCCAGCGATCGACGGCGCGACGGAGGACTTCACCACGATAATCGGTGCGGTCGACGGCCCAGAGATGGAGGAAGTCAACCCAGACACCGGTGAGGACAGCGGCGCGGCGGCGGACGGCGTTGTGGCTTTCGTAAAGCTCATACAGCACATATATTTCCCCAAAGTTACGTACGTGACATGCACATAGCGGCACGCATGGACGGGCAAGCAATCAAATGATTGGAAGCCAAAGCTATACTGACGGTAGCGCGTCTGCTATCCAACTCAAAGTCCTCCTGGTTGTGTTGCTGTAGCCGGCCGCTAATACACCGATCCCACCAACAGCTTTCTTCTTTGCAGTCTTCATTGTTCATTAAACAAATTGCAAAAGATTCACCAACACAGATGTCCAGAATACTGTGGAATTTTGCGATGAAAACAGACGACTTAAAATGGCCACCGTGCTGTTCCAAAATGTCTGCTACAATCCGTGACGTCACGCGCAAACGTCATCATACCGAGACGTTTTGAGCCGGATATTTCCCGGGAAATTTAAAATTGCACTTTATAAGTTAACCCGGCCGTATTGGCATGTGTTGCAATGTTAAGATTTCATCATTGATGTATAAACTATCAGACTGCGTGGTCGGTAGTAGTGGGTTTCGGTAAGCCTTTAAGGACAAAACTGCAATAAGAAACATATGTTTAATGTACCGTGATATTTGTTACTATACCAAGTTGTTGTTGTTGTTATACGAGTCATACCAAAGACTGTGAAAATGGGACCCATTACCTCCCTGCTTGGCACTCAGCATCAAGGGTTGGAATTGGGGGTTAAATCACCAAAAATGATTCCCGGGCGCGGCCACCGCTGATGCTCACTGCTCCCCTCACCTCCCAGGGGGTGATCAAGGGTGATGGGTCAAATGCAGATAATATTTTCGCCACACCTAGTGTGTTTGTGTGACAATCATTGGTACTTTAACTTTTAAAACAAAGGCAATAATGCCATTTTTTTTTGTGGTCCCCTTTATTTAGAACCGGTACCAAAATATCGGTATTGAGACAACCCTACTAAAAGGTATTCCAAAGCATTTTGACTCACACAGGACACCAGTAATGTCATTATCTGCTAACACTATTGCTAAATGTATTCCAGCGGTGTATTAAATGTGCATATTTATAACAGAATGATGAAGTCAAAATGTGCGTGCATTCAACAAAATATTCTGCCGATTGTTCCGCTCTACCACGTGTACAGTATAAATGTATGTATACCCCACCAGTATCCCCCGTTGAATAATAAAGCATGTTCCTTCATGAGGACATCATCATATCGTGAATTATCAAGAGAGGGTGCTGTTGCGCCACACAAAACTCCCGACACACAAGCAGCTCACATCATGAGAATTAACTCTCCAGAACAGGTGAAGTAAACTGACAATGTGACATTAAAGAAAAGCCCAGGACGAATACTTGAGCTGATAACCCTGCGGAATTTATGAAGACGTGACGATGGCAGCAAATGAACATCTTGCCCGGTTTTTAAAAGGAGAAGACCGGAAAGATGATTTGTCAGGTTTTAAAAGGGATTGCGGGAACACAGATGAACAAAATGTGTGTAATTGCGTGACAAAAAGCAGACGGATCGTTCTATTTTAGAGTTCTGTTGCCGTCCTCTTTTGTCTCCGTTTATTTGTTTTGCGTGACAGTGAGCTGGGGGAGATGAAGGGTGGACGTGACAAAGAGGCGACGAGACCAAATGAATCGCGAGCCGTTTCATATTAATAGCCGGTCTTGTGAGGTTGTCTATTAATAAGGCATATCTTTTAACTTTAAATCGTTGTTATATAACGTGTGTTGAGAACTAGCCAGGTGGTTGATAGTGGCATATTAGCAGAAAGTGTGTTCTATCTACTGAAATCCTGAATTCAAGGGCAATCAACATTTTATTTGAAGGAATTTGCTTTTGTGAGCAAGTGTTTTGGCCCACCCAACAAAGAAATATTGTTTTTCATGAGCTGTGTACTAGTACTCCTTTCAGATTACGCATTTATTTCCCACAAAAACATTCACATGTTGCACAATGAAATGTAAGCATGGGATCATATGTACATTCCTGTAACTTTCCCTTTGTAATATATATTTTTATTAGTATTTATTTAACATAATAACAGTATTTCATGATTAATATTTATAAATTCACATCAACATTTTATTTGAAGGAATTTGCTTTTGTGAGCTAGTGTTTTGGTCGACTTACAACGACAATAACAAAACAATATTGTTTTTTATGAACTGTGTACTAATACCCCTTTCAGAGGTCATCGCATTAAGTTCCCATTAAAACATTCACATGTTGCACAATGAGATGTAAGCAGGGGATCATATGTATATTCCTGTAACTTTCCGTTTGTAAAATATATATTTGTATTAGTATTTATTTAACATAACAGCATTTCATGATTAATATTTATAAATTCACATCAACATTTTATTTGAAGTAATTTGCTTTTGTGAGCTAGTGTTTTGGCCCACTTACAAAGACAATAACAAATAAATATTATTTTTCATCAGCTGTGTACTAGTACCCCTTTCAGATATCGCATTGAGTTCCCATTAAAACATTCACATGTTGCACAATGAGATGTAAGCATGGGATCATATGTATATTACTGTAACTTTCCGTTTGTAAAATATATATTTTTATTAGTATTTATTTAACATAACAGCATTTCATGATTAATATTTATAAATTCACATCAACAATTTATTTGAAGGAATTTGCTTTTGTGAGCTAGTGTTTTGACCCACTTACAATGACAATAACAAAAAATATTGTTTTTCATGAGCTGTGTACTAGTACCCCTTTCAGATATCGCATTTAGTCCCCATGAAAACAGGGGTCTCAAACACGCGGCCAATTGCGGCCCGCGAGACGTTATTTTGCGGCCCCCACCTTAACATAAAAGTTTAATGTTAGTGCGGCCCGCGAGTTGTAAATGAATGGCACTGGACAAGCGTTGTGTGCGGAGCTGAAGGAATCTACCAATCATGGTGCAGTATAAGGCTCTCGACAATATCAAGGGCGTGCCATGATGGCACTGCCTTTAGTGTCCTCTAGAATCTGTCACCGCACTGTCTTTTTCTCCATACAAACAGCATGCCGGCCCAGACACATGTTGTATGAGGCTTCTGCAGGCACACACTAGTGACTGCAAGACATACTTGAGGAACAGCCATACATGTCACACTGAGGGTGGTCGTATCAAAACTTTAACACTGTTACAAATATGTGCCACGCTGTGAACCCACACCAAATAAGAATGACAAACACATTTCGGGAGAACATCAGCACCTAAACACAACATAAACACAACAGAACCCAGAATCCTTTGCGGCCCTAACTCTTCCGGGCTACAAAAACACCCCCGCTACCCCCAACCCCACCCACCTCAACCCCCCCCCACACACACCTCAACACCCCCCCCCCCCCCCATCTCCCGAATTCGGAGGTCATGCATTGACTTCACTTGCGTGATGCAAGCAGAGAAACATTTTGCCGCTTTTCCACGACACCCGCACACGCACTTCCTCCCTCCCTCCAAGCCTCCCTCGCTCGCCAGCCTGCTCGCTCCCGCCCTTGTTGTAAACAGTCCGGGCGGGGAACACGAGCGGTCCGGTAGCTTCCAAAGCACTCCGCCGAAGGACCGAGCGACAATACGAAATTGTGGTGCACTGAACCCCAGCGCTGATACTCCGACAGAGAGTCGCTGGGCAAATCAGATGTGTAACACGTTAGTGGTGATGTTAGCCCGTTCGGGGCTAATTGTGCTACCGTAACTGTAAACTCAACGGCGAGCCGCCCACCCCCCTCCCGTTGGCTCCAGACAGAGACGATTTTTGATGCAATATTTCTTTCTTGAGCACAGGGGCACCCCGACATGTCTTATTTCATTTCATATATAGTTATCTCCTTCATTGATGTGCATCTTTGATCGATAGAAAATTATACCTCAATTATTCAATTAAAAAAGTTATTTAATAAGAAGCCAAAAAGTGCAAAAAAAATAATGTTCGTGTTGGAGGAGTTGTGAATGACTGCTGGGCCACAACATTAGGTACACCTGCAGACTGCAGCACGGATTTCATATTTCAGTCATTCACAACTCCTCCAACACGAACATTATTCTTTTTGCACTTTTTGGCTTCTTATTAAATACTTTTTTTAAATAGATTCAATCTTGCACGCTCCTCTCTGAGCTGCCACCTTACCGTGGTAGAGGAGTTTGCGTGTCCCAATGATCCTAAGAGCTATGTTGTCCGGGGGCTTTATGCCCCCTGGTAGGGTCTCCCAAGACAAACTGGTCCTAGGTGAGGGATCAGACAAAGAGCAGCTCGAAGACCTCAATGAGAAATAAAAACTATGGACCCAGATTTCCCTCGCCCAGACGCGGGTCACCGGGACCCCCCTCTGGAGCCAGGCACGGAGGTGGGGCACCATGGCGAGCGCCTGGTGGCCGGGCCTGTCCCGATGGGGCCCGGCCGGGCACAGCCCGAAGAGGCAACGTGGGTTCCCCCTCCAATGGGCTCACCTGCCATAGCAGGGGTCATAGAGGTCGGGTGCGATGTGAGCTGGGCGGAAGCCGAAGGCAGGGAACTTGGCGGTCCGATCCTCGGCTACAGAAGCAAGCTCTTGGGACGTGGAACGTCACCTCGCTGGGGGGGAAGGAGCCTGAGCTAGTGCGCGAGGTGGAGAAGTTCCGACTAGACATAGTCGGACTCACTTCGACGCACAGCAAGGGCTCTGGAACCAGTTCTCTCGAGAGGGGCTGGACTCTCTTCTACTCTGGCGTTGCCGGCAGTGAGAGGCGACTGGCTAGGGTGGCAATTCTTGTTGCCCCCCGGCTCAGAGCCTGCATGTTGGAGTTCAACCCGGTGGACGAGAGGGTAGCTTCCCTCCGCCTTCGGGTGGGGGAACGGGTCCTGACTGTGGTTTGCGCTTACGCGCCAAACCGCAGCTAAGAGTACCCACCCTTTTTGGATTCACTCGAGGGAGTACTTGAGAGTGCTCCCCGGGTGATTCCCTCGTTCTACTGGGGGACTTCAACGCTCATGTTGGCAGCGACAGTGAAACCTGGAGAGGCGTGATTGGGAAGAATGGCTGCCCGGATCTGAACCCGGGCGGTGTTTTGTTATTGGACTTTTGTGCCTGTCACAGATTGTCCATAACGAACACCATGTTCAAACATAAAGGTGTCCATATGTGCACTTGGCACCAGGACACCCTAGGCCGCAGTTCCATGATCGACTTTGTAGTTGTGTCGTCGGATTTGCGGCCTCATGTTTTGGACACTCGGGTGAAGAGAGGGGCGGAGCTTTCTACCGATCACCACCTGGTGGTGAGTTGGCTGCGATGGTGGGGGAGGATGCCGGACAGACCTGGCAGGCCCAAACGCATTGTGAGGGTTTGCTGGGTACGTCTGGCAGAGTCTCCTGTCAGAGAGAGTTTCAATTCCCACCTCCGGAAGAGCTTTAATCATGTCACGAGGGAGGTGCTGGACATTGAGTCCGAATGGACCATGTTCCGCGCCTCTATTGTCGAGGCGGCTGATTGGAGATGTGGCCGCAAGGTAGTTGGTACCTGTCGTGGCGGTAAACCTAGAACCCGTTGGTGGACACCGGCGGTGAGGGATGCCGTCAAGCTGAAGAAGGAGTCCTATCGGGTTCTTTTGGCTCATAGGACTCCTGAGGCAGCGGACAGGTACCGACAGGCCAAGCGGTGTGCGGCTTCGGCGGTCGCGGAGGCAAAAACTCGGACATGGGAGGAGTTCGGGGAAGCCATGGAAAACGACTTCCGGACGGCTTCGAAGCGATTCTGGACCACCATCCGCCGCCTCAGGAAGGGGAAGCAGTGCACTATCAACACCGTGTACGGTAAGGAAGGTGTTCTGCTGACCTCGACTGCGGATGTTGTGGATCGGTGGAGGGAATACTTCAAAGACCTCCTCAATCCCACCAACACGTCTTCCTATGAGGAAGCAGTGCCTGGGGAATCTGTGGTGGGCTCTCCTTTTTCTGGGGCTGAGGTTGCTGAGGTAGTTAAAAAGCTCCTCGGTGGCAAGGCCCCGGGGGTGGATGAGGACCGCCCGGAGTTCCTTAAGGCTCTGGATGCTGTGGGGCTGTCTTGGTTGACAAGACTCTGCAGCATCGCGTGGACATCGGGGGCGGTACCTCTGGATTGGCAGACCGGGGTGGTGGTTCCTCTCTTTAAGAAGGGGAACCGGAGGGTGTGTTCTAACTATCGTGGGATCACACTCCTCAGCCTTCCCGGTAAGGTCTATTCAGGTGTGCTGGAGAGGAGGCTACGCCGGATAGTTGAACCTCAGATTCAGGAGGAACAGTGTGGTTTTCGTCCTGGTTGTGGAACTGTGGACCAGCTCTATATCTCGGCAGGGTCCTTGAGGGTGCATGGGAGTTTGCCCAACCAGTCTACATGTGTTTTGTGGACTTGGAGAAGGCATTCGACCGTGTCCCTCGGGAAGTCCTGTGGGGAGTGCTCAGAGAGTATGGGGTATCGGACTGTCTGATTGTGGCGGTCCGCTCCCTGTATGATCAGTGCCAGAGTTTGGTCTGCATTGCCGGCAGTAAGTCGGACACGTTTCCAGTGAGGGTTGGACTCCGCCAAGGCTGCCCTTTGTCACCGATTCTGTTCATAACTTTTATGGACAGAATTTCTAGGCGCAGTCAACGCGTTGAGGGGATCTGGTTTGGTGGCTGCAGGATTAGGTCTCTGCTTTTTGCAGATGATGTGGTCCTGATGGCTTCATCTGGCCAGGATCTTCAGCTCTCGCTGGATCGGTTCGCAGCTGAGTGTGAAGCGACTGGGATGAGAATCAGCACCTCCAAGTCCGAATCCATGGTTCTCGCCCGGAAAAGGGTGGAGTGCCGTCTCCGGGTTGCGGAGGAGACCCTGCCCCAAGTGGAGGAGTTCAAGTACCTCGGAGTCTTGTTCACGAGTGAGGGAAGAGTGGATCGTGAGATCGACAGGCGGATCGGTGCGGCGTCTTCAGTAATGCGGACGCTGTATCGATCCGTTGTGGTGAAGAAGGAGCTGAGCCGGAAGGCAAAGCTCTCAATTTACCGGTCGATCTACGTTCCCATCCTCACCTATGGTCATGAGCTTTGGGTTATGACCGAAAGGACAAGATCACGGGTACA
>NC_084734.1:19895845-20020845 GCF_033978785.1 Entelurus aequoreus
GCTCGAGCCACGAGCGTGGGGGGGGGCGATACGGAGACGCTTCACGCGGCCCATCTGCAGCAGGCGGGCACAGGCGGGCACTGGCAACAGGCGGGCGCGGTAAATCACCGCATGGTTACAGTCGCCATCAGTGAGGGGAGAATGTCTAATTGTGGGTGGCATAAATGGGATTATGGGAAAAACATTAACAACTGCGGCTGTATGTAACCTCCTCCTGACGGCTGCATTATAAGCAGTGTTGGGACTAACGCGTTACAAAGTAAATAGGCGGTAAATAGTAATCTAAAGCATTATTTTTTATATTCAGTAACTCAGTTACCGTTACTACATGATGCGTTACTGCGTTATTTTACGTACTTTTTTTATGTAGTATCGGCTAGAAACTGAGAAGATCTGAGTGTGTTTTATTGGAGCGCTGTGGAAGAGGCGACAAGGAAGAGGCGCGCCGCGCGCTGTCTGTGTGTATGTGTGTGTGTGGGAGGGGGCGTGTCTGTGTTTACTAACAAGACATGGCGAAGCCCGAAGCCGAGTTTCTTAACATGGAGATATTCTCACTACTTTTCTTTTGCCGACCACAAAGAAAAGAACATTTTAGTTAAATGTAAGTTGTGTCTTGGATCAAAGATCCCATCCTAGCAATTCAAATCTGCTGAAACAGCTACAAAAGCAACATGCTTCGACGAAGCTAGTAAAGAGAGACACACTTCACCTCCCAAGCAACAGCGGCTGGATTTTAACGAGGCGCTGCGCACTGAAGGTACACACACTCTGTCAATTCTCTTATATACTGTTGCTCTTTCATTCTAGACTTCTGGAGTGTTTGATTATCACATCACTCTAAATGTATAGACTATAAAGTTCACAAACAAAGAGGGATGCTAGTGGGCCAGGCCAATCTTTCCTTATCTAAACTAAAACTGGGGAAATGTGTACAGTGTTCTGGGCTTCAGACATGATTTTATTTCAGAATTCCTTGAGAGAAAAAAACGCCTGGTTAGGCTTTGTGTATGTAGTGTGTGCCTTCCTTGCTTTACAGCTATGTTGTTATTATGCTGTTTGTTACTTATGTATGTTATGTTGCAGCTATTTAAAATAGTTTTGTCAATTTGTTCTGGCCTGAAACAAATTGGCCCTTTGAAACATATCTTTGTCTTTGTGTGTTGTATGTAGACCACGTTGCTTAGCAGAGTTCAGTGATGCAAATGCATGTCAAGTGGATCAACGGATTGTATTATTCTCCAGTGCAATAACAGTACTGAAATGAAGGCTAAAAGGGCATTAAAGGGGGCCTTTAAAAAATAAAAATAAAAAATAAAAATAAAAATTATTATATATATATATATATATATATATATATATATATATATATATATATATATATATATATATATATATACAAGTAACTAAATAGTTACTTTTCACAGTTACACATTACTTTTTGATGTAAGTAACTGAGTTAGTAACTGAGTTACTTTTGAAATAAAGTAACTATAACTAGTTACTGGTTTTCAGTAACTAATTCAACACTGATTATAAGTACCATGAGTGGTCAACATTCAGCTGCTTCATCTCCCTCCGCATGGAGGTGGGAGGAAGCCTGAGTACCCGGAGGGAACCCACGCAGTCACGGGGAGAACATGCATACTTTACACGGAAAGATCCCGAGCGCAGGATCGAACCCAGGACTTTCGTATTGTGAGTCAGACGCATTCACCCCTTCACCACCGTGCTGCCCTATAATTAACTCATCAGATGTATCAATGCTAGCAGTATTACAACATTGGTTGTGTTGCTGCAGCAATATACTTAGTAATAAATCAATCAATCAATCAATCAATCAATCAAAGAAAGATGACTTATATAGCCCTAAATCACCAGTGTCTCAAAGGGCTGCACAACGACATCCTCGGCTCATATCCCACATCAGGGCAAGAAAAAACTCAACCCAATGGGATTCCAATGAGAAACCTTGGATGGGGGCAGAGCAGAAAAGAGACGGCAGATCAACTGGTCTAAAAGGGGCCTATTTAAAGGCTAGAGTATACAAATGAGTTTTAAGATGGGACTTAAATGCTTCTACTAAATAAATGCCCACATGGTGTGCGTTCTCATGCACCACCAAATCATTTGAATCCAGCTTTGCTTTGGGTTCGACCAGTGTTGTCCAAAGTGCGGCCCAACTAATTTTTTAACGGCCCGCGGCACATTCTAAAAATAATATCACAAAAAAAAAAAACATTAACAGAGGAATTAAATGAGTTGAAATCAAATGCTGACAGAAATGGAATGGAATTCGAATGTTGAAGAGTTTGAATTTCCAGGAAAAGCATCATTTGGTTTGGAACTTGGGAAAGTGTTAGTTGGATGATTGGAATGTGTTGAAGGTGGAATGGTTTGAATCGGTTGAAAACTGTGCGAATTGTGGAAGTTTAAAAAAAATGGACAATTAATTTTGAATGGGGAAAAAGGTCCCTGAAAACTAGGAATTCTTGGAAATTTGGGAATTTAAAAAAATTGTTCAAAAAAAGCACAACATTTTGAACAGGCTGAATATTTTGGAGTTGGAACGGTTTGAATCGAATAAAAAATGTGGGAATTGTGGAACTTTGAAAAATGTCCCATTAATTTCAATTAGAATGTCATGAAAATGTGGGAACTTCGGGAAAAGCGGGAATTTTTAGGAAAATGTTAAAAGACTTGAATGTTCTGAATGAGTTGGTGTTAGAATTTTTCAAATCGGTGGAGAAATGTTGAAGTAGTAACATTTTTAATTGAGAAACGATATTAAGGAATTCCAATGAATTTCGTGGAACGGTTGAAAAATGTGGAAGGAGTAGTCGACAGAAAAAAGGGTCAAAAAAGGGAATTCTGGGAATTCCTGGAATTTTTCGGAACTTAGAAAAATGATAGTTTGAATTTTCAGGATGAGTGGAATATGTTGAACGTGGATTGGTTTGAATCGGTTGAAAAATTTGGAAGTGGTGGATGTTTGAAAAATGGTCAATTCATTTTCAATGGGGAAAATGTCCCTGAAAACTGGGAATTCTTCAAAATCCGTGAATTGTTTTTTTTAAAGAGCATACAATTTTGAACAGGCTGACTATTTTGAAGTTGGAACGGTTTGAATCGGATAAAACATGTGGGAATTATGGAACTTTGAAGAATGTCCAATTATTTTCAATGGAAATTTCATGAACATTTGGGAATTTCGGGAAAAGCGGGAATTTTTGGAAAAATGTTTAAAGACTTGAATTTTCTGAATGAGTTGAAAAGGTCGGTGTTGAAAATTTTCAAATCGGTCGAGAAATGTTGAAGTAGTAACATTTTTAATTGAGAAATGGTATTAAGGAATTCCAGGTATTTCGGGAAAACCAAGAACTTTCCAATGGTTGAAAAATGTGGAAGGAGTAGTTGACAGAAAAAAGGGTCAAAAAATGAAATTCTGGGAATTCTTGGAATTTTTGGAACTTGGAAATTTGAATTTCAAGGATGAGTGGAATGTGTTAAAGGTGAAATTGATTGAATCGGTTGAAAAATGTGGAAATGGTGGAAGTTTGAAAAATGGCTAATTTATTTTTAATGGGGAAAATGTCCCTAAAAACTGTGAATTCTTGGAAATCCGGGATTTTTTTTAAATTGTTGAAAGAGGGCACACAATTTTAAACAGGCTGAATATTTTGGAGTTGAAACGGTTTGAATCGGATTAAAAATGTGGGAATTGTGGAACTTACAAAAATGTCCCATTCTTTTCAATGGTATTTTCTTGGAATTTTTTTTGGAAAATGTTAAAAGACTTGAATGTTCTGAATGAGTTGAAATGGTTGGTGTTGTAATTTTTCAAATCGGCTGTGAAATGTTGAAGTACTAACTTTTTTAATTGAGAAATGGTATCAAGGAATTCCAGGAATTTCGGAAAAACAGGGAATTTTTCCAGTTCAAAACACAACTTTGTTTTTTGTCTTGATTAAGAGGAATGTTTGGAAGGTGGAACGGTTGAAAAATGTGGAAGGAGTAGTCGACAGAAAAAAAGGTCAAAAAAGGGTTTAAATAAAAGGGAATTCTGGGAATTCCTGGAATGTTTTTGAACTTTGAAAAATAATAGTTTGAATTTCAAAGCTGAGTGGATTATGTTGAAGGTGGAATGTTTGAATCGGTTGAGAAATGTGGAAATAATAGAACTTTGAAAAATGGCCAATTCATTTTGAATGGGGAAGATGTCCCTGAAAACTGGGAATTCTTGGAAATCTGGGAATTTTAAAAAATTGGTGAAAAAGAGCACACCGTTTTAAACAGGGTGTATATTTTGGAGTTGGAACGGTTTGAATCGGATAAAAAATGTGGGAACTGTGGAACTTGTAGGGTTCATATGTTCATATACACTTGAAAAATGTCCCATTCATTTCAATGGGAATTTCATGAAAGTTTAAGAATTATTGGGGAAGCGGGAATTTTTTTGAAAATGTTAAAAGACTTGCATGTTCTGAATGAGTTGGTGTTGGAATTTTTCAAATCGGTTGGGAAGTGTTGAAGTAGTAACATTTTTAATTAAGAAATGGAATTAAGGAATTCCAGGAATTTCATGAAAACAGGGAATTTTTCAAGTTCAAAAAACAACTTTGTTTTTTGTCTTGATTAAGAGGAATATTTGGACGGTGGAACAGTTGAAAAATGTGAAAGGAGTACCGGTAGTCGACAGAAAAAAGGGTCAAAAAACGGTTTAAAAAAAAGGAAATTCTGGGAATTGCTGGAATTTATTTTAACTTGGAAAAATTATAGTTTGAATTTCCAGGATGAGTGGAATATGTTGAAGGTGGAATGGTTTGGATCGGTTGAAAAATTTGGAAATGGTGGAAGTTTGAAAAATGGCCAATTTATTTTGAAGGGGGAAAATGTCCCTGAAAACTGGGATTTATTTAAAATCTGGGAATTTTAAAAAATTGTTGAAGGAGAGCACACCATTTTAAACAGGCTGAATATTTTGGAGTTGAAAACGGTTTGAATTGAATGAAAAATGTGGAACTTTGAAAAATGTCTCATACAATTCAATGCGTTTTTTATGGAATTTCGGGAAAACTGGGAATTTTTGGGAAAATGTTAAAAGACTTAAATGTTCTGAATAAGTTGAAAAGGTCGGTGTAGGATTTTTTCAAATATGTAGAGAAATGTTTAAGTAGTAACATTTTTAATTGAGAAATGGTATTACGAATTCCATGAATTTCAGGAAATCTGGGAATTTTTCCAGTTCAAAAAACAAATTTGTTTTTTGTCCTGATTAAAAAGAGTGTTTGGACGTTGGAAAGGTTGAAAATTGTGGAAGGAGTAGTCGATAGAAAAAAGGGTCAAAAAAGTGTTTAAAACAAAAAGGGAATCCTGGGAATTCACAGAATTTATTTGAACTTGAAAAAATGATAGTTTGAATTTCCAGGATGAGTGGAATATGTTGAAGGTGGAATGGTTTGAATCGGTTGAAAAAATGTGGAAATGGTGGAAGTTTGAAAAATGGCCAATTCATTCTGAATGGGAAAAATATTCCGGAAAACCTGGAATTCTGGGAATTTTTAGAATTTGCCGAGGGAAAGCCCGCGATTCCTGAATAGACTGAACAGTTTGAAGTTCGAACGGTTTGAATCTGGTTTATTTTTATCGTTTTGCCATATTTTCAATTGTTGCTGATTTTTGTACAATGTCATTTGTTGATGTTTTTTTTTAAGTGTTTCTAGACTTTTAAAGACTTTTTTAAATTAAAAACAAATAAAACATCTAGCATACTCTTCTGGTGGTGTCATAAAATGTACTTGTGTTGAGAGACTCTACTTCCGTCCCTTGATGTCCCTGATGAAAGAGGCTAGCTGCAGCGAGCATGACGTCACACTTGCTTGGCACTGTTGCTCGACTTGAATTTTCTCTTCTTAAAAGCCATCACTGTCCTCTTAATATTTGTACATTTCGTAGATGGCTGTCGGCGGGTATATCTGCAATATATATAAAAATTACGTCCTCATCACAGACATGCTGACAACACTCCAGACAGTCACAATGGCGTGCGTTTTGTTTACATTCGGTTTCATAGCGCGGTTTTCAGTGATCTATGTCTTTTTTCGGAGGTCAAGTTTTTGGTACGTCACTTGTCAATAGTGCACAAATAATAAGCTTAAAGAGGAACTGCACTTTTGGGGAGGGGAATTTTGCCTATCATTCACAATCCTTATGTAAGACAAGAACACATGTTTTTCTTTTCTTAAAGCATTCTAAATATTAAATACATGCGATCAATGGAGCCTATCAAAGCCGCTCTATAGAATAGAATATAATAGAATAAAAATTACTTTATTGATCCCTGGGGGAAATTCAGCACCACAGTTCGCTCACAATAGACAATAAACACTTAGGTATTTTTTACATGTGAATAATATAAATACAGTCTATTATACAGCATTATTCACATGTGAATAATATAAATACAGTCTATTATACAGCAGTATTCACATGTGAATAACACTAACAGTCTTTTATACAGCATTATTCACATGTGAATAATATAAATACAGTATTATACAGCATTATTCACATGTGAATAGTATAAATAGAGTTTATTATACAGCATTAGTCACATAGGAATAACAGATACAGTCTATTACACAGCATTTTTCACATGTGAATAATATAAATACATTATACATTTACAGTCAAAAAGAACATATGCATTATACATACTATTCAGCCTCTAAATCTTTTAAAGAAACATCCAAACACCTCCATTGAGATTTTTTATATACACACTGTAACTATATATGTAATGTAGTAACATTTATAATAACATTTAATATTTACCTATTTTGATCATTTTAAGCACATGCGGTACAGTAATTTAAAAAAACATCACAACGTTCGCTTTTTTTTTAACATCACTGAATATTACTCACTGCACACTTCACAGACAACAAACATAACAAAACATCACTTACTGTACAATGCCTGCTGTCATTAGGATGCCGACTGATAACATCTTGCTATAGTCTCATTTAGAAGAAGAATGATTGATGATGCTCACGAAAAAAAGGGGGGTGAAACCAAGCGTCTTTTTGTGTCGTTCTCACAATTGCCAGGTCTAAATTATCCTCGTTCTTCTACTATCCAGGTGAGAAGCATGATTTATGACCTACAAATAAACTTCCACAAGCAAGAAAGCGGCTTACAACTGTTGGCTTGTGATCATGACACTGCTACAAATAGTTGATCTGCGTTAGCACTTATAATAACATCAATAAAACGTGGTTAATATTCAAGTTAAGAGATACAAATGGAGCTTTTTGGGTGTTTTGTTTATTGGGTTTTATAGGCGGAATACAGAACATCCCATTGGATCAACTGTAAGCAAACTTTTATTTACGTTTCATTTACCTGTTAGAATGCATTAAAGGCCTACTGAAATGATTTTTTTTTTTTTTTAAACTGGGATAGCAGATCCATTCTATGTGTCATACTTGATCATTTTGAGATATTGCCATATTTTTGCTGAAAGGATTTAGTAGAGAACATCGTCGATAAAGTTCGCAACTTTTGGTCGCTGGTAAAAAAAAGCCTTGCCTGTACCGGAAGTAGCGTGACGTCACAGGCTGAAGGGCTCCTCACATTTCCCCATTATTTACAATGCAGCAAGAGCGATTCGGACCGAGAAAGCAACGATTACCCCATTAATTTGAGCCAGGATGAAAGATTCGTGGATGAGGAACGTGAGAGTGAAGGACTAGAGTGCGGTGCAGGACGTATCTTTTTTCGCTCTGACCGTAACTTAGGTACAAGCTGGCTCATTGGATTCCACACTTTCTCCTTTTTCTATTGTGGATCACAGATTTGTATTTTAAACCACCTCGGATACTATATTCTCTTGAAAATGAGAGTTGAGAACGCGAAATGGACATTCACAGTGACTTTTATCTCCACGACAATACATCGGCGAAGCACTTTAGCTACGGAGCTAACGTGATAGCATCGGGCTTAACTGCAGATAGAAACAAAATAAATAAACCCCTGACTGGAAGGATAGATAGAAAATCAACAATACTATTAAACCATGGACCTGTAAATACATGGTTAATGCTTTCCAGCTTGGCGAAGCTTAACAATGCTGTTGATAACGAATCCATTGAAGCTAACATAGCAACGGGACCTCACAGAGCTATGCTAAAAACATTAGCTATCCACCTACGCCAGCCAGCCCTCATCTGCTCATCAACACCCGTGCTCACCTGCGTTCCAGCGATCGACGGAAGGACAAAGGACTTCACCCGATCATCCGTGCGGTCGGCGGCTAGCGCGTCTGCTATCCAAGTTAAAGTCCTCCTGGTTGTGTTGCTACAGCCAGCCGCTAATACACCGATCCCACCTACAACTTTCTTCTTTGCAGTCTCCAATGTTCATTAAACAAATTGCAAAAGATTCACCAACACAGATGTCCAGAATACTGTGGAATTTTGAGATGAAAACAGAGTTTTTTGTATTGGATTCAATGGGTTCCGAATACTTCCGTTTAACTATTGACGTCACGCGCATACGTCATCATACATAGACGTTTTCAACCGGAAGTTTAGCGGGAAATTTAAAATTGCACTTTATAAGTTAACCCGGCCGTATTGGCATGTGTTGCAATGTTAAGATTTCATCATTGATATATAAACTATCAGACTGCGTGGTCGGTAGTAGTGGGTTTCAGTAGGCCTTTAAAGAAAAATTTACTTTGATTGATTGAAACTTTTTATTGGTAGATTGCACAGTACAGTACATATTCCGTACAATTGACCACTAAATGGTAACACCCGAATAAGTTTTTCAACTTGATGGTAAATAATAGTGATTGTGAACTATAGGCAAAATTCCAAAAAGAGTGCAGTTCCTCTTTAACATCCAGCTTTGTGAGGTACATTTTATGCATGTAGATTATGATGAAATGGGTGTAATATGTATTCAAGACAATAAAAGACATGGGGAGTTTGCCAACTTCATCCTGTTCCACCCCCGTTTCCCCCCACAGCAAATCGCTGGGAGGCTTTTTTTGTTTCTTCCTTACAAATGAAAACAGAACAAATCCCCCCCCCCCCCCTACTTTCTGCAGTTCCTCCCAATTTTCCAATTTGCAAATCCCCTCCCCGAGGGTAAAGAAAGCGCGCAGACAGCGAAGATATTCCCGAATATGATGCAATGTCACCACGGATGCAGAACCTCAATAAACTCTTCCGCTTCTCCCCTTTTTATCGTTTTTAATTTGCACTCTTCACAACAATTAAGACGCCAGTCAGCAAAGT
The DNA here is from genome assembly GCF_033978785.1 of Entelurus aequoreus. NCBI lineage: Eukaryota > Metazoa > Chordata > Actinopteri > Syngnathiformes > Syngnathidae > Entelurus > Entelurus aequoreus. The sequence continues at coordinate 19,905,148 of NC_084734.1, forward strand.
ACTCGTGTGACTGTTTGAATTCACGCAATTAGCACCGGCATTTGGGTGTCAAAAAGACGGCTCCTGAGGTGGTGACCGGCTCCGGCAAGATGTCCGGGTCTGGCTCATCTACATGCCGCGCGTCTGATCAAAAATGAATCCAGCAATGCTTTAGCAGCTTTGAATTCATGCATGGGGAAGCCTGTCAAGACGAGGAGGAGGCTGATGCTATAGCTCTCAGCGTGTTTGTCAGGGTTGTACGTCCCATCGCCGCGGCTACTTGTTTGAAGGCATCTGCTTTCTCACAGCTTGCTGCCAACACGCTTGAGAATCCAGGTTCAACATTTCTGGAGCTCTCCTAGGAAGGAATGCAATTAGGAGCTTTTGTGGCTGTAAAGCATCCCTTCGTATGCATATCTCATTTTAATGGGACCCAACACGCTTTGATTCGATAACAACTCGTCTGCTATTTTTAATATGCTAAACCGTTGATCCGTCGCGACGCAGTTCTGCTTCCTCGGAAGACTTGGACGTATGAAGAAACGGAGCTGGAGGCGCACTTTTTAAAGCCGTTTTGACATCAAATAATGTGCAATGTGTCCAGATTCTTTCAACCAGGGGTGTCAAACTGTTTTTTTTTTTTAAATGGAGGGCCACATCACAGTCATGGCTGCGGTGAATAATATATGAATTTGCCTAAGCATTTGATAAGTATATGTATTTTTTGTAAATATGTAGATTTAACAGTGAAAAAGTGACAACTCAGTCACCAGAGTTTTAATGTAAAATATACAGTGTGTAGCATCACGGTAAGACTCTTTTGCAGTGATGATCCATTCTTTGATTATTCCGTTCTTTATCATTTTGTTTACTTTCACTTGTCCATTAAAGGCCTACTGAAATGATTTTTTTTTATTTATAGCAGATCTATTCTATGTGTCATACTTGATCATTTCGCGATATTGCCATATTTATGCTGAAAGGATTTAGTATAGAACAACGATAAAGATCGCAACTTTTGGTATCTGACAAAAAAAAGCCTTGCCCCTACCGGAAGGAGCGTGACGTAGTTAGCTGAACATTTCCGCAAAGTTCCCTATTGTTTACAGTGATGGCGGCCAGAAGTGAGAGCGATTCGGACCGAGAAAACGACGATTTCCCCATTCATTTGAGCGAGGATGAAATATTCGTGGATGAGGAACGTTAGAGTGCAGTTCAAGACATATCTTTTTTCGCTCTGACCGTAACTTAGGTACAAGCTGGCTCATTGGATTCCACACGATCTCCTTTTTCTATTGTGGATCACGGATTTGTATTTTAAACCACCTCGGATACTATATCCTCTTGAAAATGAGAGTTGAGAACGCAAAATGGACATTCACAGTGACTTTTATCTCCACGACAATACATCGGTGAAACACTTTAGCTACGAGCTAACGTGATAGCATCGTGCTTTAACTGCATATAGAAACAAAATAAATAAACCACTGACTGGAAGGATAGATAGAAAATCAACAATACTATTAAACCGTGGACATGTACATAAACGGTTAATGCTTTCCAGGCTGGCGAAGGTTAACAATGCTGTGCTAACGACGCCATTGAAGCTAACTTAGCAACCGGACCTCACAGAGCTATGCTAAAAACATTAGCTCTCCACCTACGCCAGCCAGCCCTCATCTGCTCATCAACACCCGTGCTCACCTGCGTTCCAGCGATCGACGGTGCGACGAAGGACTTCACCCGATCACAGATGCGGTTGGCGGCCCGGAGACGTAAGAAGTCAAGGTGAGGTCGCCGGCTAGCGCGTCTGCTCTCCAACAAAGTCCTCCGGTTGTGTTGCTGTAGTCCGCCGCTAATACACCAATCCCACCTACCACTTTCTTCTTTGCAGCCTTCATTGTTCATTAAACAAATTGCAAAAGATTCACCAACACAGATGTCCAGAATACTGTGGAATTATGAAATGAAAACAAAGCTTTTTGTATAGGATTCTACGGGGTACCAATACTTCCGTTTAACTGACTACGTCACGCGCATATGTCATCATACCGAGACGTTTCAGCCGGATATTTCCCGGGAAATTTAAAAATGCACTTTATAAGTTAACCCGGCCGTATTGGCATGTGTTGCAATGTTAAGATTTCATCATTGATATATAAACTATCAGACTGCGTGGTCGGTAGTAGTGGGTTTCAGTAGGCCTTTAAAGATGTGATTAATTTATGATGGCTCAGGTGTGATTCACTACAATAGGGCCCCACTGCGCACTGGATGCCAGTTAATTGAAATACCACAACATTAGATATTGTCCAGATAAGTTCATATTCATTTTTTTTATTGGTTTTATATTTATTTATTTTTTAATTTTTATTCAGTCATTGGTGGAGCATAATATTGTTTTTAATATTGTTTTTAACAAGGCTGTGCAGCACTTTGGAAACATTCTTGTTGTTTAAATGTGCTATATAAATAAAGTGGATTGGATTGAAGTTAAATTCAGTTCAAGAACTTGCACACAAAGCAACACTGGAGGTGACTATGACGTGCGCATTTTCTGCGCATGCGTACTTGGTCGCGTGGCGCTGTCGGACGGAGGGTGGAGGGGGTCTTAAACGGTGGCATTGTATGCGTGTGGACAAGGATACGGTTAGGTGGGATACATAGCGTAGAAAGGGCCTAAAACATGTGGAATGTGGTTGTATAACACTAGGTAACGACCATATACATGTCATACCTTACTAAATTAGATTCCATGATACACATGTTGCTTCGCAGTGCATTTTATATCGAACATCAGACAACAGCACAGTGGCATACGCATATATGACAACTAATATGTGCACATTTATACTCAAAGTACATACCTTGGTGCCTTTTCAACTAAGAGCCAAGTATTTAACACATTTAAAGAATAGAATCTCTATCTTTCGACACTTCTTTCCGTCTCACATTTTTATGTCAAGTGAGTATGCACGAGGGCACACCAACTTCCTCTTCAGCAACGGAAGCCTTCAAAATACAGTTTTGGTGTCAACACAAATCGCTTCCTTTAAAGTAGAATAAACAATTTAGAAGGTCATTAACACAGTGTGTTTTCCAACACATTACACTAAATGGAAAAACAGTAAAACTGTTTTTTTTAAAGAAGAAAAATGGCAGCTTAGTCACAAGAATTTTAATTTAAAATTTAAATTGTTATTTTTTATAAAACATTGTTTACAACACATTACTGTAAGGGGGAAAAACAGGACAACTGTTTTTTTAAAATCCTGGCCAGTGCCAGTTTTTTTTTTGTTTGTTTTACTTGAAAAGAGAAATGTGCTATATCCTAAAAACAACAACCCGGAAATTGTATTTAGATTTAAAAAAAACTGGCAACTCAGACGACAACATTTTACCGGAAAAAACAGAGTTTTTTTCAATTTTCAATAATATGTCCAGGGTGTACCCCACCTACCGCCCAAATTACTTTATTATAGTTTGTTATTTTTTCTTCGGTCAGTGGTCAACAAAATAAACAAACAGTTTTACATAAACAAACGGTTGTACATTCATAAATTGAAAATGTTGCAGACCGAAAGGGTTTAGGCTGAAGTTGAACACTTGTTGCGCCTAACCCTATAAACAAAGTTAAATACAAGATGAGCTTCCAAAAATTATGACATTTTCTTTGCACAACATATTATAAATACACCTTGTACACAACATAAACACTGTTCAATTATATACACCAGGGGTCCCCAAACTACGGCCCGCGGGAAGTCCCAAGTAAAAAAAATAAATGTATATATGTATATATATATATATATATATACATATATATTTTTTTATTATTATTATTTTTTGTTTGTCTTTACTAGTCCATTTTCTACCGTCTCGAGCCACTCAGGCAAATCATATGGTCTAAAAATGCATTTTACCATCGATAACGTGACATGCAGCAAGTGCGCTCTTTAAGTCAATTAGTGCATGAGGAATATACTGTATATGTATGAATACACACACACACATATATACATATATATATATATATATATATATACATATATATATATTATATACATACACATACATATATACGTATATATTATATATACACACATACATATATATATATATATATATATATACACACATACATATATATATACATATATTTATACATATATACATATACATTAACATATACATACACATATATATATATACACACATACATATATACACATATATATACATAAGACATATATACACACACATATGTATACATATACACACACATTTACATATATATATATATATATACTGTATACACGCACACACACACACATTATATATCTATATATATATATATATATATATATATATAGCGCGGCCCCCAGCCAAATTGTTTTACCCCAATGCGGCCCCGGAATCAAAAAGTTTGGGGACCCCTGATATACACAGTAAAGGCATGTGAAATATCCTTGTACATGTGTTAAACCTTTGTACAAATTATATACAATATACAAACAATTATACTTCCATTATTATTTATATCCCACATTTAGTTTTTTGATCATACTATTAACTACTGTGTTGATTCAAGAGTGATATATTTTTTCAAGACATTGGTCTTAGTGTTTTTTAAATGTGTGAATTCAGCCGATAGGCTCCAGTGACCCCCCGCAACCCCGAAAGGGACAAGCGGTAGAAAATGGATGGATTGTAAAACCCACCGTAAAATCTATTGTAATTGTTACAGTGTACAGTTTTATGGCTATCTTGCTTTAAAATCATAAGTCAAGTACATTTTTATTGTAACAAAACACTTTTTTGGAGATAATGGCAATATATTTTTTGCAATTTTGGAATATATTAAAGTCTACAAGGTGCGAAATTTCATGCAGTATAAATGTTTTTCTTCTGTCAAAATGGAAAAAAGGAATATATTCAGTAAGAAAATATATATATTTTTTTTCTTGGCATTCGTGATCCGTGGCTGGCCAGATTTGGCCCCCAGGCCTCTTCAAATATTAGTTTCCCTCTATGACTTCATTCTTTTTCTCAGCATTTCTTGCATTGAGAGACCCCTTATAGAGTCCCCTTATATTCAATACAAGTCTTGAAGGACACATAATATAAGGATTTATATTTGCAATGGAAGAAGTGTGTAAGTATTGTGGCGGCTGTCTGCCTCTTACCCTGTGATTCCTCTCGGTGCATCACTGCAGTCACCGCAATGCACGTTTATGGATTGCCTCCAGGACTAAATCGCTTCTTTTGTGAAACACAACCGCTTTTTCCCTCCCACAATGCTGCCATTGTTGGTGAAGATGAACAGACTTCAACAAGTAAAGGTGCGGAGCAGTACTTCAGCGGCAAGGAAAGTTAGGGTTTCAGCTGAAAACACTGCCCGGCACATCTAGGGAACGTTGGAGTGGGCAGGGGGGGGTCACTTAAAATATTTCCATAAGTCAAAAGTCAAAAACAAATGTATAATACATAGAGAAAACACTCAAATTCAAACTTTATATGTAATAAAACAAATATTAAATATGTGTATAAATTAGGTCTGTTAAACATTTGAAATAATCCTTGTGATAATCGCAGTTTGTTCATAGCTAACTCAAAATTAATCGTAATTTAATCGCAGATAAATATATTTTTTCATCAATAATAAGTAGAGATGTCTGATAATATTGGACTGCCAATATTATCGGCTGATAAATGCTTTAAAATGTGATATCGTAAGTACGGAGTGGTACAAGGATGTAGGTAGAAGTACAGAGCGCCAATAAACCTTAAAGGCACTGCCTTTGCGTGCTGGCCTAATCACTTAATATCTAAGGCTTTTCGCACACACACACAAGTGAATGCAATGCATACTTGGTCAACAGCCATACAGGTCACACTGAGGGTGCCCGTATAAACAACTTTAACACTGTTACAAATATGCGCCACACTGTGAACCCACACCAAACAAGAACGACAAACACATTTCGGGAGAACATCCGCACCGTAACACAACATAAACACTAACAGAACAAATACCCAGAACCCCTTGCAGCACTAACTCTTCCGGGACGCTACAATATACACCGCCCGCTACCCCACCCCTCCCACCTCAACCTCCTCATGCTCTCTCAGGGAGAGCATGTCCCAAATTCCAAGCTGCTGTTTTGAGGTATGTTAAAAAAAAAAATGCACTTTGTGACTTCAAAAATAAATATGGCAGTGCCATGTTGGCATTTTTTTTACATAACTCGATTTGATTTATTTTGGAAAACCTTGTTACATTGTTTAATGCATCCAGCGGGGCATCTCAACAAAATTAGGCATAATAATGTGTTAATTCCACAACTGTATATATCGGTATCGGTTATCGGAATCGGTAATTAAGAGTTGGACAATATCAGAATATCGGATATCGGCAAAAAAGCCGTAATCGGACATCTCTAATAATAAGTGGACCCTAGACAGATATATTTTTATTACCATGACTGGACAATTAGTTTGCTTTAAAAAAAAAGTTTTTAAATATGCTTTTTCAAACAGCTCAACACAAAAAGTACATAAACAGGCTTTTAAAAAGGATTATAAAAATACCTGCAGTGTGTTGGCGTCTTGCCAGATATTGTATTTTGTAGGAATACAGAATGTGTATTCCTGCTGTAGAAGCACTTGCATTCAGAGCAGAGGAACTACAAAATGTTCAAATACCAGTTGTGTGAATTAATGAACCAAAATATGGATTGTTACGGTCATTACCAGGATGGTTGGTAATGTAATCTGTGATATTTCTATCTGAAAACATGCTTATGATATTCTGTGCATTACATGTTGTATAAGTTAATTGAATTCACACCTCTGCATGACAATGTCTTGTCATTCTCTATTTTTTAATAACAGGTAATATTCAGCCTGCTAACCATTCTGTAATTGCAAACTATCAATCAGAACAAGTTATGAGATAATATACACTTTATTTCAATCTGCCAGAAATTTTTTTTTATGTACAAATATCACAGATTACATTACAAGCATCTTTAACAAAGCGTGATCGTAATGGTAGTCCAGAAGCGCTTTGTTGTGAAGCTGAAAGTGTGAGATTGTTTTGAGAAAAGGTGTTTTGACCATTTTTGACATTGTGACCAATGTTCCCTCTAATTTGTCGTGTGTGAGCAAACGTAACAACTCCCTGAGAAATCATTGGAGCACTTGTGAGCAACATCAGACGTGCACACTGTGGCCATACCAGCATCACACCTGTCCCAAACCTGATTTAACAAAAAGTTAAAAGTTTTATTATAATATTCAAATGACAGGAGTCATTTTCATTAGATTATTTTGTAATTTAAGTGATTTGGCCCGATGACAATGAAAATAACACAACAAATATCCAGTTTTCCATGAGCTATGTATTAGTATTGTATGTCTGGGTGGAGGTGCTACTTTGGAAATAGTTTGTACCCCGTCCAGAGATCACATTTAGTTCCCTCTTAAAACATTCCCATGTTGCACAATGAGATGTAAGCATGGGATAAAGTGTACATTCCTGTAACTTTCTGTCTGTAAATTATATATTTTATTAGCATTTCTGTAATCTCCTAACAGCATTTCATGACTAATATGCATAAATTAACATTCGTACTAAATGACAGTAGAATAAGCACACATCTGACTGAGGAGTCATAGTGTAACTTTATTGGTATTATTTGTCATGAAGCATCCATCACATTTCCTTCTTCCACAGTAAGGTGTAGGAGTGTCTGCACGGAGAGGCAGAGATGTGGGCGCGGCTTTGAGCCGTCGGATTGGTGGAATATTGACATACTATAAATATTCCACTTCATAAATGGATGGATCGATGAATTTGGCGCTCACATTTAGATTTAAGGTTTAGGTTTAAATGTACACATTTAGGTTTAGATTGTACATTTAGCGCTCACATTTAAATTGAAGATTTATGTTTAAAATTTAGGTTTAGATTTAACATTTAGGTTTAGATTTTACATTTAGCGCTCACATTTAAATTTAAGATTTATGTTTAAAATGTAGGTTTAGATTTAACATTTAGGTTTCGTAAGTAAGTAAGTAACATTTGTTTTTAGCCCTCACATTTAGTTTGAAGATTTATATTTAACATTTAGGTTTATATTTAATATTTAGGTTTAGCTTTTACATTTAAATTTAAGATTTATATTTAAAATGTAGGTTTAGATTTAGCATTTAGGTTTAGTAAGTAAGTAAGTACTATTTATTTGTATTTAGCCCACACATTTAGTTATAAGATTTATATTTAACATTTAGGTTTAGATTTTACATTTCGTGCTCAGATTTAAATTTAAGATTTATATTAAAAAATTAGGTTTAGATTTAATATTTACGTTTAGTAAGTAACATTTATTTCTATTTAGCCCTCACATTTAGTTTTAAGATTTATATTTAACATTTAGATTTATATTTAACATTTAGCGCTCACATTTAAATTTAAGATTTATATTTAAAATTTAGGTTTATATTTAACATTTAGGTTTAGCTTTTACATTTAAATGTAAGATTTACATTTAAAATGTAGGTTTAGATTTAGCATTTAGGTTAAGTAAGTAAAGTACCAGAGGTGTGGACTCGAGTCACATGACTTGGACTCGAGTCAGACTCGAGTCATGAATTTGATGACTTTAGACTCGACTTGACAAAATGTAAAGAGACTTGCAACTCGACTTAGACTTTAACATCAATGACTTGTGACTTCACTTGGACTTGAGCCTTTTGACTTGACATGACTTGCTACTTTCCCCAAAACCTAAAGCTTAAAAAGTTATTTGGGAGCGCTCCGTAGCTTTCATTTTGTACGTGTCTGTCTATCAGCGTGTGTGCTGCGTGTCAGCGTGTGTGCTCTCAGTACAACAGCCAATCAAATTAGATCTACATTGTTTTCATCACACAGCATTGATCCAATCAAATTGCAGGACAACCAATGAACAAGAGTTGTCAAACAACGCGCCAGTGAGAAAGATTTATACCAAAGTTGGTTTCGTTCGGATATAAAAACTACGACTTGGTCAACGAATTGCCGTATGCAAATCACGCAGTTCGAATATTACAGACGGAGACGCAACAACTTCCAACTTCGTTCGACATTTGAAGTTGCACAAAGAAGGGTAAGTTTTGAATGTAAGATAACGTTTATTGGCTAAGTAACATGACTTTTATTTGCTGTGTAGTTAAATCAGTGAGGCTGTAAACTCACTGCTAACGTCATAACCATAGACATCTTATAAGGGTACGCAGCATCGAGCGCTACTGCCTACTGGCGCAGACGAGACGCGGGGCCGCCATCTTGGAGTGGTGATCCGCTCCACTCAGTGCAATTCATTTGGCAGGAGCAATGAACTGTCAACGCATTTAATTCATTTTACCTCACTGAATACCACTCATTTTCACGCGCTTTTTTGTCATACGTGTAGCTATGATAACGGACACATGTTTTATTATTCATAGTTTGCTTAACAGTAATAGAATATTCTTATACGCTATAAGTGACCAGACGTCCGAGATTAAAACTGGGAATATAATCCCAGAGAAGGGGGGAAAAAACGGTCAGCTATTTTTAAATTGAAGAAACAATATGATTACGTTATATATACATGCTACATAAACAATGTATGAATACATTAGATATCTATATATCTTATAGACCGTATCTCTGTTGCTACAGCAGCAGAGAGTTTATTCTGTCGTGACACTTTGTATTGATATTTGGTATTACATTCTTCCCTTAAATGATCATGTTTACAGTGATTGTTATATATGTATTTTTTATGTATGTCGCTTTGGATAAAAGCGTCTGCCAAATACTTAAACATATATAAACACCTGAAAGTCTTTATATCAGCTAAAACCACCAATCTGTTTCACTAGATTCAGAATAAAACCAAATTCTGTTTTACCCAACAATGTTAGTATTTGAATATTGTTACTTGAAGACTTATTCCTGGTTACAATTATACTGTTAAGAAAGTATTGTCTTATATTTTGCCTAAAATGAGAATGCATTATAATCAATGGCGGCTGGTGAATTTTGTTTTAGGTGGGACAGAAAGTTTGTAAACCAAACCCCTGTAGGGGCGTCATCCTCCCCCAGAAGATTTATTTGTGATTTTCACATACAAATATTGAAGATCTTTGCTCCTTCTCAACTCTGTGGTAATGTTATTTTCATAAAATACAACCAATAGTACATTAATGTTAAATCTTACTTGTGAAAAGTAATCCCCCGATTCCTATTTTCAACAGTCCGCTCATTTGAGCAGGAAAACGCTGAACACCAGCCCGGCATCTTTGTTTTCTACCTGTCAACTGTCAGTTTAGGCTGCTCGCCGGCTCCTCATCACCACTTCAAGATGCAAATTGCTCGCGTCACAGCAACCAATATTGCGTCTACTTATAAGATGTTTATGGTTATAACGTCATTTCAAACACGGCAATATGTTGTGTCCACTGCAGTTTGCTACCTTATTCATACTTTTTGTCAAGGGATTTTTTAAGCAGGGTTGCATGAGGTACCTACATAACGCTACGTTAGTCAATGTATCACACACAGTAACATAACGTTAGACGGCGGTCAGCAGCACCATGTTGCACTTTATATGTGGAAATGTTGCACTTTACATGTAGAAAGGTTTTGTTAAAAAACCCATTCTGAGCCTCATCTTATTTAGTTTTTATTTTATATACGTTGACTGCATTAACCCTGGCAATCGACCCTGTGTGTATATGTATGTTATTGTTATGTTAAAAGGATAAAGCCATTGTTTACAAATTTTGGTAAATAAATAACCAGAAAATGTATATTTAGTTGTTTTCTTACTGTACCGAAAATGAACCGAACCATGACCTCTAAACCGAGGCACGTACCGAACCGAAATTGTTGTGTACAGTTACACCCTTAATACACACGCTATATAACAGCAATAATTCTAACATGTCCACTTGGAATTATTTGTGTTACTTTTACCCAATCTTGGATCCCTTATTTCAGAGCACTTTAAACACATTGCTTTGCACTAGTTAATAGACTACCATTACATCTTTTAATTGTAATTTTAACAGGTACAATGAAAATAGGAGGGAATTCTCCTGAGGTGTATAAAAGTCAGTGGCGGGCCCTGCGTTTCCCATCTAGGCCTTCAGTGATGTCCTACTTAGTCCGACTTCAATAAATATACCTCTCAATATACCATAATTTATGTCGCCACATGACCACGGCTTGTAAATTACTATACATAAACACACTTGCGCACTACTGGGCATTGAATCAACTCGATTTGTCACTAGCGTACAAAAAGGGCTATTTTTTGCCGCATTTAAAAATCAATAAACGCGCATCGGACGTGGTACTGTCAAAACAAAAATAATTGTAAAAAACATTGAATGTGAAAAAATATATTTGACCTCACAATATCGCTCGTAGTTGGTTGATTTGAGTGGAAGTGGCAGGCAAACCGTTATATCTGCCACCTAATCAACATTTTGTTCTGCTACTTTGTTGGTTAAAAAAGTGAGTACCGCTGATTTCTCCGCTGGCCGGGTATGGCTCCGGTGCCACTTTCTGCTTTCGTAAATCACAACTTGTGATTGGATACCTGGGAGTGACAAGTGAGTATCCAATCACAGTCACGTTCAACTACTGTCAACAACTTGTGATCTAATCGGCTATCCTAACAGTCTAATAACTGAATGTCCTCGTTCGTTAAACTGCACAGCCGCCAGTAACGTTGGGTCAGAAGGCCTCTGGCAGAATTCATACAACGCTGGCAACAAGCTAGCTGAATTCTGATTGGATAAAAGCTCTAACTTAAAAGAGCAACACTGGAGCCTAATATGACATGAAGAGAATATGATGAATACTTTTATATATTTATGGAAAGTCAATTAAAAATAAAAATAACTTTTATTAATTAATGATCATGATTTAAGTTAGGCCAGCAGAGAAGGCCTTGCTGGCCCTGACGGCACACCACTGATAAAAGTACAAACTTATGTCACATGATGGGAACAGTAAAAAAAACACTACCAGTAATGAATGACAGATTGCTTAAATCATGATTACCATCTCAAAAACAAACAACAAATTTACAGGTTTTTACTTAATAAAACAACAAAATGCACTTGAATAAAGGATGTTGGATTTTCAATATAAATCATTAATTAAATATGAAGTCCCTTGTTTTCCCCCCAACAACCTCGTTGAAATTTTCTGCAATCAAGCTAAAACAGAGCAAAAATGTGACAAACACTGTGGCACATGACAAAAAAGGAGTATAAGATGATCACTTTTCTGCAGAATTTTGTTGAACCGTTTTACGCGTCACACACGCTGCCTGCGAAAATAGCATCTGCAATCTTTTGCGATAATAATAATAATAATAATAATACCTGGGATTTATATAGCGCTTTTCTAAGTACCCAAAGTCGCTTTACATGTTAAAAACCCATCATTCATTCACACCTGGTGGTGGTAAGCTACTTTCGTAGCCACAGCTGCCCTGGGGTAGACTGACGGAAGCGTGGCTGCCAATTTGCGCCTACGGCCCCTCCGACCACCACCTATCATTCATTCAACATTCATTCACCGGTGTGAGCGGCACCGGGGGCAAGAGTGAAGTGTCCTGCCCAAGGACACAACGGCATGGTAAGAGGCGGGGAGCGAACCTGCAACCCTCAGGTTTCTGACACGGACGCTCTGCCCACTACGCCATGCCGCCCCTGCGATGTTAAAGGTTTGAAAAAAGTCATTCGGAAACGTCTAGTAGAGCGGATTAAAAGGCATAAAGGTCCGGATATAACCCGTGGGCCGAAGATTGTCCGGGTCTAGACTGACATTTTGGAACACCCACCTACTCAGTGGCCTCGTGGTTAGACTGTCGGCCCTGAGATCGGTAGGTTCTGAGTTCAAACACCGGCCGAGTCATACCAAAGACTATAAAAATGGGACCGATTACCCCCTTGCTTGGTACTCAGCATCAAGGGTTGGAATTGGGAGTTAAATCACCAAAAATTATCAAGGGTGATGGGTCAAATGCAGAGAATAATTTCGCCACACCTAGTGTGTGTGTGTGACAATCATTGGTACTTTAACTTTAAGCTCCAAAATGTGGGTGGGTATGCATCAGCCTGCTGACGTCACCAACAGAAAACTAGATGTAGTTTGATACTCAGTATGTGTTTTGGTGGCATCTTCATTCCCAATCACAGCACTTTTGCACAGAATTTGAAGGAATTAGCAAATATGTCTGCCAGATGCATTGTTGCAGGTTGTAGCAGTACAACTAAAGAAGGGGTCAGCCTGCATAAAATTCCAAATGATGGTAAAAAGAGGAAAGTATGGACATCTCTAGCCAAAATGACTCCAAAAATGGGACAGACCAAACGAGAGGAGTGTAATTTGCAAGAAATCATTTTTAATTGTTCTGACTTCAAAAAAGAAGGGTTTCAGAATCACTTTCAAAGGGTAGAAAGACTTTGGTAAAACGGAGAAACAAGAGCAGATCCGACAATAAAAAACAAGAGGATAAGCCGCTAATATTCATTTTTGCGTCGTCTTCTACTGTTGTTTTTTTCTCAAGATGCTTGAGGAAATGCTGAAAGAGCACGAGGAAGAGCAGGGAAGTCAGGGAATGACGACTATTTTAGTTTTCATTTTTGCTCATAATGTTAACCATAGTTTTAAAGTAATCATGGACCAGGGCGACAAAAACATGCAATGAAGTGATGAAAATAATAGTTTTATGTGGGGAAATGGGCTCCAGTTCTGTAGATGCCGTTACACCATACTTGCCAACCCTCCCGATTTTCCCAGGAGACTCCCGAATTTCAGTGCCCCTCTCGAAAATCTCCCGGGGCAACCATTCTCCCGAATTTCTCCTGATTTCCACCCGGACAACAATATTGGGGGCGTGCCTTAAAGGCACTGCCTTTAGAGTCCTTTCTCACCTGAAAAGGAGACTATTATATATGTCTCCGTTATCCATAGGTTTATCTATAACCCATAAAGTAGGCAGGCACGGAGCTATTTCTCAGCATGTGTTTATTCCAGCCGGCACGTTAATACACTGACACACAACATCCGGATTCCCATCATGCATTGCTTCAAAACTACGGCAGGTAGTAATGTCCAAAAACATAACAGAGACGAAGCGGAAGAACGAAGAAGAGACATGGCGACGACGAGTAAGAAGAAGAAGTACGCTTGCAAGTTCCAAAATGATTGGAAAACAATAATTTCAGTTCATCCAGGACAGCTCCAAGGGGAAGGCGTATGCTGCCTGCACATTTTGTAGATCAGACTTCTCCATTGAACACGGTGAACGAACGGATATACTCATTCATGAATGGATTATTGATATATATACTGTGTATATACAGTGGGGCAAAAAAGTATTTAGTCAGCCACCCAATGACAATCAATGGGTGGCTGACTAAATATTTTTTTGCCCCACTATATATATATATATATAAGAAATACTTGAAAATATATACACCCCCCGCTACACCCTCCATCTCCCGAATTCGGAGGTCTCAAGTTTGGCAAGTACGCGTTACACCAGGATGTGAGTTATCTACCCATTACTCAAAAACTAGTTTACATTATGGGAAATGACAGCCAGATTCATTTTAAGGAGCAAAAAATATACACAGATAACTTGTTGGTGACATTTTTGGTCATCTGAACACCATGGGTCCTTTGACAAAACTACACGCCAACCTTCGTCAGTGAAAATGTGGAACAGGGCAGCCAAATTGTCATTAAAAGTGTTTTTTACATGCAATCCAATCGGATGATAGTATGAAAGCTTTCACACAGGGATCAAATCCAGAGTTAGTTAGATTAGCATGGGAGGCTCATATGTCATGCAGTGTGCCCAAAGTTGCTAATTGACACGTTTTGTCAAAGAGACAGCTTGCTGAGTGTTATTTTCAGCAAGTGTGGCTGATAGAAAGTGAAAGTGAAAGTGCTAAACTTCTACTCTTGACACCTCCGAAATAGAAAATGACCTTGCATTCTTAAGACTTGTTTTTGGAAAACGAACACAAAGTTTCGGGGCAAAACAAATAATTTTACAAGTAAAACATTTAGCGTTTGCATGTTAGAATTGAGCCCCAAATCCTACATAGATAAAAACAAAAAAATATTTAATGCACTATCCCACAGTATGTCAGTGTTTACAATTAAATATCAAAGATGTTGTAACTCTTCTCTGTAAAAATGTCCATTGTGAACTCACAGCAAATTACAGGGGACAACTGTAACATTTACAGTAACTGATCATAACAGCAATTTACTGTAACTGCACACCTGTAATTTTACGATTTACAATAACGTTACAAGTACCGTATTTGCCGAACCATGAGCCGCTAAGGCTTTTGAAATATGTGATTATTCTAATGTTTTGTATTCAACAAATGGTTTTCATATTATGCCGACAAAGACACTGAAATTGTGTGGTATTGTTTGTGCTACGGCACTATCTTTTGGACGAGTTCACTCACTGCAGATGTTGCGGATTCAAAATGTACTTTCTGTATCGTGCCGGAAGTATATCGGTCCGTAGTGTTTCTGCTCGAAAGGATTCTTCATCACTCCAAGCAAATTTTGTGAGTTTTAGAATATAACTAAAACAACTCATACTTACCGTATTTTTCGGAGTATAAGTCGCTCCGGAGTATAAGTCGCACCGGCCGAAAATGCATAATAAAGAAGGAATAAAACATATAAGTCGCACTGGAGTATAAGTCGCATTTTTTGGGGAAATGTATTTGATAAAACCCAACACCAAGAATAGACATTTGAAAGGCAATTTAAAATAAATAAAGAATAGTGAACAACAGGCTGAATAAGTGTACGTTATATGACGCATAAATAACCAACTGAAAACGTGCCTGGTATGTTAACGTAACATATTATGGTAAGAGTCATTCAAATAACTATAACATATAGAACATGCTATACATTTACCAAACAATCTGTCACTCCTAATCGCTAAATCCCATGAAATCTTATACGTCTAGTCCAGTGGTTCTTAACCTGGGTTCGATCGAACCCTAGGGGTTCGGCGGAGGTAAAGACACATCCGACTTATCGCGTAAATAAAAACTTCTCCCTATCAGCGTATCATGGATACCCCCAAACAATGTTCCCTCTAATTTTCCATCTGATTTGCAGGTTGTTTGATCGATCGATTGAAACTTTTACTAGCAGATTGCAAAGGAAGAGCATTTATTACATGAAACAGTACAGTTTACAGAGTACAGTACATATTCCGTACAATTGACCACTAAATGGTAACACCCGAATAAGTTTTTCAACTTGTTTTAGTCGGGGTCCACGTTAATCATTTCATGGTAATGTGTGTAAGGTGTGGTAATTTGTTGTGAGTTCATGCACTGTGTTGGTTTTGTTCTTTGAACAAGGTGGTGTTCATGCACGGTTCATTTTGTGCACCAGTAAAAAAAACATATTTTCTTGAATTTGAAAAAAAAAAACATTTTATTTTTCACGGAAGAAGGGTTCGGTGAATGCGCATATGAAACTGGTGGGGTTCGGTACCTCCAACAAGGTTAAGAACCACTGGTCTAGTCTCTTACGTGAATGAGCTATTATTTGATATTTTACGGTAATGTGTTAATAATTTCACACCTAAGTCGCTCCTGAGTATAAGTCGCACCCCCGGCCAAACTATGAAAAAAACTGCGACTTATAGTCCGAAAAATACGGTACTATGGGTGTTTTCATGCATATTTGTACGTGGTATTATAATGTAATCAAGCAAACGTTGTTAGCATTAGCGAATATATTCTAGCAAGTGTCTGTGTTAGTATTATTAACTTACAATAGCATTCTTTTTGTATCGTTTCAGTTTCATTAATTCACCAACACGTCACCGTGGAGTTATTGGCTCTGTGTAGCTGATTGGAGAGCTAGTTTTGTGGGTCCATGACGATGACTTCTGTTTTTTTAAGGTGTGACAGTCACCGTTTAGAAACAATTAGGTATGTAAATAAACCGGTATATATCCACGGCTTATGGTCCAGTGAACCTAATATATGTAAATATATTTCTTCTTAAGCTTGGTGGGTGCGGCTTAAATACCGGTGCGCTCTATAGCCCGGAAATGACAGTATAAGCTGTAACTTCACACTTCTGATTTTACAGTTACAATCAATCATATGCTGTAACTTTTCAAATACATTTTTATAGTTAATTACGCTCTTATTTTAACAGCATACCGCCACTTTCTCTACAAGAGTGAGCAGTGTATTATACGGACAAATCAGTTTGAATTTGCAGTATTACAGTATTTTTCGGACTATAAGGCACACTTAAAATCCTTTAATTTTCTCAAAAGGCTCACTTAAAATTAGAGATGTCCGATAATGGCTTTTTTGCCGATATCCGATATTGTCCAACTCTTAATTACAGATTCCGATATTAACTGATACCGATATATACAGTTGTGGAATTAACACATTATTATGCCTAATTTTGTTGTGATGCCCCACTGGATGCATTAAACAATGTAACAAGGTTTTCCAAAATAAATCAACTCAAGTTATGGAAAAAAATGCCAACATGGCACTGCCATATTTATTATTGAAGTCACAAAGTGCATTATTTTTTTTAGCATGCCTCAAAACAGCAGCTTGGAATTTGGGACATGAGGAGGTTGGGGTTGGGCTGGGTTGGGGGGCGGGGGGGTGTATATTGGAAGAGTTAGTGCTGCAAGGGGTTCTGGGTATTTCTTCTGTTGTGTTTATGTTGTGTTACAGTGCGGGTGTTCTCCCGAAATGTGTTTGTCATTCTTGTTTGGTGTGGGTTCACAGTTTGGCGCATATTTGTAACAGTGTTAAAGTTGTTTATACGGTCACCCTCAGTGTGACCTGTATAGCTGTTGACCAAATATGCTTTGCATTCACTTGTGTGTGCAAAAAGCCGTAGATATTATGTGATTGGGCCGGCACGCAAAGGCAGTGCCCTTAAGGTTTATTGGCGCTCTGTACTTCTCCCTACGTCCGTGTACCACTCCACACAGCTGCGTTTTAAAAAGTCATATATTTTACTTTTGAAACCGATAATTTCTGATATTACATTTTAATGCATTTATCGGCCGATAATATCGGCAATTCGATATTATCGGACATCTCTACTTAAAATCCTTTCATTTTCTCAAAAAGCGACAGTGTGCCTTATAACCCGGTGCGCCTAATGTACGGCATAATTCTGGTTGTGCTTACCGACCTCGAAGCAATTTTATTTTGTCCATGGTGTAATGATAAAGTGTGACTAGTAGATGGCAGTCATACATAATAGATACATGTAAACTGCAAGAGGACGCCAGTAAACAACACCAAAACTTTAAATGTTCCATTAAGAATATAGAACTTTACACACGGCAATCAAAAATCCGTCAAAATGTTTTTTAGTACAACTTCGGTAAGCTATGAAACTTGATGGATTGTCGGCGCATTAAACATACGAGTATTTTTAAGGTGCATGTATAAGGACCGCAAAATGGCACCTATTAGCAGACATATTACCCGGCGTTTTGTTTCACAATATTATGCAAAAGCAACTTTTCTTACCTTCTGGTACCTGCTGATGTGTATTTGGGATCTGCATAAGTCCCGAAAATGTGCGCACATCCGCCATTGTAGTCCGTGCCGACACCGTAGTCATAAGCTTCTTCTTTTTCTCTATCTTCTTATGTGGCATTCATCCTCCGCTGTTGCCATTTCTAATATAAAGTAGTGTAAAGTTCTAACTTATATCTGTCAGTAGACGAGCTATCAAAGCGCTAAAAACTGAAGTGGGTTTAGATAATTCACCCACGGAACTTTAGTTGTTAGAGGGCTCCGGTCGGACGGTTTTTCACGGGAAACATTTCCGGCGTGGATGTCGCATTATTGAGCCACGGATGAGAAGATGCTACGCCGTTATTGATTGAAGTAAAGTCTGACTGTCATTTAAACAGTTAGCCCCATCTTTTGACACTTCTTCCACTCCCGTCCTTGCACGCTACACCGCTACAACAAAGATGACGGGGAGAAGGTGAGCCGCATAGGTAAGACCGCCCACAAAATGGCGCATTCCTAAAGAGACGCTCAGAAAGCAACTTGAAAATGGTCTGTATAACATCATCTATGCAACATTTTCACCAAAGAACCACCATTACATGTTATGTAGACCACAAGATAGTTTTAAATTTAGAAAAATATCATAATATGACTGTGGAGGGGGGCGTGGCCTGCATCGAGGCGGGGTGTGCCAGAACCGGCCTCGAAGTCAGCGACAGGTGCGTAGATGGCCCACCTGGGCCTTGTTATCTAATCACCTGTCGTTCTGTATAAGCAGCGGCCAGGAGGACAGACGACCAAAAGACGACTGCTGAAAAGCACCAAAGACTTGTTTTGAAGAATAAAAACTGTCTTGTAAACAATGAAACGGGCGTACCTAGAAATGCTTGGTGGTCAGGTGTACCAACTGGAAGAGAGCTTCCACAATGACCCCTTTAACGCGCATTATGATCCGGTGCGCCTTTTGTATGAAAATAGACCTGAATAGACCCGATCATCGGCAGTGCACCTTTTAATCCAATGCGCCCTATGGTCCGAAAAATACGGTAATTTGTTGTGATATTGCAGGGGACTATGATAACAGTCTTTTACTGCTGAGACATAAGCATATAATAATTTTTGATTACAGTATTTTACTGTGAAATAATACTGTTTGACAGTGCAGGAACAAGTATCAACAGGCATGACCACAGCAAGAAATACGGGATTTCCTTTACAGTACGAGCATAAGCGGTGACTTTTATCATTTAAAAATCGCTTGAAATTCTTCAAGCGAGAGAAAAATGAAAAGAAAGAGGAAGGCGAGGTGAGCTACTTTGCACCTCTAAAGTGACGTCTCCCTCGACAGTATAGATGTGACGACTGCAATGAAATGACAGCAACGTGATGGGAAAATTAAAGTTCCGAGGTACATTGATGGCAAGTGCAACGCTGTTTTATCGCAAAAAAAAAAATATATATATATATAATTATATATCTCTTTATACAAATATACCGCCACCATGTTTCCGCTGTAGGCGACTATATAATTGCCTACAGATGAGATCTGAGCAGAGACACACCAGGGTTGATTTAATAAACTTTTAGAACATTGCGCTTCTTGCGTAACCCCAGGCGATCGGCATCACACGGCTACAAAACCCACAAAGCGTTTTGCCACGAGGATCGCCCACGGTACATTGGAGCGTTCTTATGCTGCTATAGCACGGCGTTAAAGGCGTCCATGCAGATACAACTTCAAAAAGATCGGTTCTTGTCTTACTCGCGTCCCGGCAAGAGTCTCTAGTAGTCTTTTGTTACATAGCCTATAGCTTGGTAGAAAAGCCTTTCCTTCAAATTCATCCCGAGGATGGTGCCTGCCCGCTTGATACCTCTGTTGGACTTGCAGAGCTATTGAATTATTTAATCCGTGTTTTTCGCCATAGAATGGAGTTTGGAGGATGAATACAAATCAGGTTGGCGACTACGCTGCGAGTGAAGGAAGGCCTTGATGGTGACTGACTGCGGATTTTGTGCATCGTATCAAAAACATCAGATGGCCTGAGGAGGAATGCTCGTCAAGTGGGAGGACGAGCACATAGACGTGAATGTCACCTTTTGTTTTAACCCTCCTGCGCTGCGTGGCTGGAGAGTGTCGCAGCGCAGCATGGAGACGGCGGAGCCCAACAGACTTTGCCAGCAGGATGCATGCAGTGCCTCTTCCAGTCTCACGTGCGGCATGTTGAGCAACGTCATCTGCCGCAGTGCAGACAATACATTGCTATGCATAACTCACAGTATTTTTCCGACCATAGGGCGCACCGGATTAAAAGGTGCACTGCCGATGAGCGGGTCTATTCAGGTCTTTTTTCATACAAAAGGCGCACCGGAGTATAAGGCGCATTAAAGGCCTACTGAAATGATTTTTTTTTATTTAAACGGGGATAGCAGATCCATTCTATGTGTCATACTTGATCATTTTGCGATATTGCCATATTTTTGCTGAAAGTATTTAGTAGAGAACAACAACGATAAAGATCGCAACTTTTGGTATCTGATACAAAAAAGCCTTGCCCCTACCGGAAGTAGCGTGACGTAGTCAATTGAAAGGCTCCTCACATTTTCCTATTGTTTTCAACGCAGCTAGAGCGATTCGGACCGTGAAAGCGACGATTACCCCATTAATTTGAGCGAGGATGAAAGATTTGCGGATGAGGAACGTTCGAGTGAAGTACTAGAATGCAGTGCAAGACATATCTTTTTTCGCTTTGACCGTAACTTAGGTACAAGCTGGCTCATTGGATTCCACACTCTACTTTTTCTATTGTGGATTGCGGATTTGTATTTCAAACCACCTCGGATACTATATCCTCTTGAAAATGAGAGTCGAGAACGCGAAACGGAAGTTCACAGTGACTTTTATCTCCACGACAATACATCGACGAAACACTTTAGCTACGGAGCTAACGTGATAGCATCGTGCTTAACTGCATATAGAAACAAAATAAATAAATCCCTGACTAGAAGGATAGACAGAAGATCAACAATACTATTAAACCATGGACATGTAACTACACGGTTAATGCTTTCCAGCCTGGCAAAGGTTAACAATGCTTTTGCTAACGACGCCATTGAAGCTAACTTAGCAACCGGACATCAGAGAGCTATGCTAAAAACATTAGCTATCCACCTACGCCAGCCAGCCCTCATCTGCTCATCAACACCCGTGCTCACCTGCGTTCCAGCGATCGACGGTGCGACGAAGGACTTCACCCGATCACAGATGCGGTCGGCGAGACGGAGGAAGTTAAGGTGAGTTCGGCGGCTAACGCGTCTGCTATCCATCTCTGTCTTCCTGGTTGTGTTGCTGTAGTCTGCCGCTAATACACCGATCCCACCTACAACTTTCTTCTTTGCAGTCTCTCCATTGTTCATTAAACAAATTGCAAAAGATTCACCAACACAGATGTCCAGAATACTGTGGAATTTTGAAATGAAAACAGAGCTTTTTAGTATTGTATTCAATGGGGTGCCAATACTTCCGCATCAACTGATTCAGTCACGCGCATACGTCATCATATCTAGACGTTTTCAACTGGAAGTGTGGCGGGAAATTTAAAATTGCAATTTATAAGTTAATCCGGCCGTATTGGCATGTGTTGCAATGTTAAGATTTCATCTTTGATAGATAAACTATCAGACTGCGTGGTCGGTAGTAGTGGGTTTCAGTAGGCCTTTAAAGGGGTCATATTATGATTTTTTTCTAAATGTAAAACACTATCTTGTGGTCTACATAACATGTAATGGTGGTTCTTTGGTCAAAATGTTGCATAGATGATGTTTTACAGACCATTTTCAAGTAGCTTTCTGAGCGTCTGTTCAGGATGCACAGTTTTGTGGGCGGTCTTACCTACGTGTCTCACCTTCGACAGCGTCTTCTTTGTTTGTTTGCTCAAGTTTGCGGACGACACCACCCTCATCGGGCTCATCTCGGATGGCGATGAGTCCGTCTACAGGAGAGAGGTGGACCGGCTGGCGTCCTGTTGCAGCCTCAACAACCTAGAGCTGAATGCCCAGAAAACAGTGGAGATGATCATGGACTTCAGGAAAGTCACAGCCCCACCATCCTCCCTCACCCTGATGGACTCTCCCACCCCCGTCTCCATTTTGGACTCCTTCCGTTTCCTGTGCACCGCCATCACCCAGGACCTCAAGTGGGAGCCGACCATCAGCTCCCTCATCAAGAAGGCCCAGCAGAGGATGTACTTCCTGCGGGGACTGTTGGCATTAACATGCAAACTGTGGATGCTAACAAGACCTCACATGAACAGCCATGTGTTTGAAGAAAACCTTTGTTATGCAAGTCACGTATCACATGCTTTAATGCTTGATCTGTGGACCCATCCAGATGTAAAGTACATTCTTTTGTACACGCGTATACAGTAAGTAGGTGTTGTCGGCCAGATAACATGAAAAGTCCACTTTGATGATGTTGAATCGTTTAAATCTTGAGAAAAGTGTTCCTTCTGAAAGACAGTGGCTGCAACCCAGTAATCTATTGCTCTGTTTTTACAAATAATGGTAGGGCATTTTCAAAAGCATCAAATAAAAGAAGTAGAAAGCAGCAGCATCAGCATTGCATAATGTCAGTCATGTTGTGAGCTACTTATTTTCTTCCTTATGGGGAGCAGAACACTGTGTTTTTTTAATTTTACCATACTAAAGTAACTGCACTTCTTTTGGAATCGTTCACAATAATTATGAGGGACAAGAAGACCAAAGGATTTTTGTGTTTTTCGCTTTCTAACATATAAAGATTGGCTTGTTTTTGGTGGCTAGCAGTGCAGCTAACGGGAGCAATCAATTTTACCTCTAAATCACTTTCAAAATGCATTAAAAAAAATGTCAAAACTTCATTTACGTTCCGTAACCTGTATAATAACCTAGCGACATTGTTAGTGTAAGACTGAACACTGAGGAACTCTTTTTCTATTGTAGTAACACATCGGCGTGCTACGGTATTAGCCATAAAAGCTAACTACGGCAAGAGATAAGCTAGCTTCTACGACAACACAAGACGTGTTTGAGTTTGTAATGCACAACACTGCGATAGAACACCAATCTGCACTGTCTAAAAAACATGAACAATCATATTACAGTATCTGTTAAGTATTATTTAATGTGTTGTTTGTACACAGCTAGCCTGACAGTGTATGTACTGTAGTTGTAACAACACATGATGTGCTGCGTGTATCATGATCGATATTAAAGTGACTCACTCGATGGACAGTGCGTCTGGTCAAGACATTTCTTGTTGATTTTGGGTTAGCAATCCGTTTATGTCGAAATAGCTTGTCTCCAAGTTCCATACTTCATCAAAATCACTTTCACTTCACTCTCTCGACTTCTGTCTACTCCGTCTCACTCTTCCTTCATGCTCACTTCTATAAGCAGCAGTATATTTAGCTTCAAAATTATAAGGTTGTGAATCCTCATTTGTCCAAAAATAATCGTTTTCGTTGTCTGTTACCAAGTCTGCCATGAGTACAATACACGCGTGTGTTTGATTCCGGAAGTAGGAACACACATGTTGCCAGAAGTCAGACGTACTGATACCAAAATATTGGTATCGGGACAACCCTAGTTTTTAAACACGCATTTTGCCAGTGGCGGGCCGTGCGTTTCCCACCTAGGCTTTCAGTGATGTCCGACTTCAATGATTACCTCTCAAAATACCATAATTTATGTCACCACAAGACCATTGCTGTAGAAATACTATACAGGAACACATTTACGCACTACTGAGTATTGAACCACCTCAACAGTGTACAAAACAGGCTATTTTCTGGCACATTTAAAAATCTATAAACCCGCATCAGCAATTAAAACATATGTTATGCGGTACTGTCAAAAGTAAAATTTAAAAAAACATTAAACGTGACGAAAAAAAAAATAAAAAAAATTTGAACCCACAATTTGCAGCACCCATTCAACACCGTATAAGTTAGTGGTACCGCTCGTAGTCGGTTGATTCGAATGGAAGTGGCGGGCATTTTCCCATTTCATCGCCGGGACAGGTGAGCTAGCTTCCGGGGTTGGCCGACATCGTCTCACAAGATGTAGTTTCTTTTTAAATATCCTTCTTGAAAATAGCCTTGCAAATATATATCTGCCACCTAATAAACGTTTTGTTCTCCTTCTTTGTGAGTTAAGAAAGTGAGCACCGGTGAGTTCTCGGATAGCCTAGTATGGCTACGGCGCAACACTTCCTACTTTTAGTAAATTGTAACTTGTGATTGGATACTCACTTTGGAATGACAAGTGAGTATCCAATCACAGTCTTGTAAACGTCAGGCCACCTAGATCGGCTACCGTCAACAACTTGATTGATTGAAACTTGTATTAGTAGATTGCAAAGGAAGAGAATACATTATATGAAACAGTACAGTTTACACACTACAGTACATATTCCGTACAATTGACCACTAAATGGTAACACCCAAATAAGTTTTTCAACTTGTTTATGTCGGGGTCCACGCTAATCAATTCATGGTACAAATATATACTATCAGCATAATACAGTCGTCATACAAGTTAATCATCAGAACAAGGACACCATAAAAGCTTCTTATGGTATGTACACTTGTGATCTGATTGGCTATCGCAACTGTCTATCAACTGTATGTGTTCTCAAATTCATCCGCTAACGGACCCAAGTGTGGCTCTGCCGCGGCTCAAACCAGTGAGTATCTAATCACAGGACGCGTAAATGTCACGATCAACGTGAGGCCAGCTAGGAGGCCTTACAGACAACAACTTGTGATGTGATTGGCTATCGCAATTATCTATCAACTGTATGTGCCCGTTCACTTACAGTGCACAGACGCTCGCATTATTGATTCTGAAGGCCCCGGGAGGATTTCGTACAGCATGGCAACATAAGCTAGCTGAATTCTGATTGGATACAAACTAAAAACAGCACTGGAAGGAGCATAATAGGACATGAAGAGAATATGAATACTTTTAGATATTTAGGGAAAGTAAATTAAAAAAAAAAATATATATATATATACAGTATATATATATATATATATATATATATATATATATATATATATATATATATATATATATATATATATATATATACTGTATATATATATATATATATATATATATATTAGGGCTGTGAATCTTTGGGTGTCCCACGATTCGATTCAATATCGATTCTTGGGGTCACAATTCGATTCAAAATCAATTTTTTTTTCAATTCAACACGATTCTCGATTCAAAAACGATATTTTCCCGATTCAAAAGGATTCTCTATTCATTCCATACATAGGATTTTAGCAGGATCAACCCCAGTCTGCTGACATGCAAGCAGAGTAGTAGATTTTTGTAAAAAGCTTTTATAATTGTAAAGGACAATTTTTTATCAACTGATTGCAATAATGTAAATTTGTTTTAACTATTAAATGAACCAAAAATATGACTTATTTTATCTTTGTGAAAATATTGGACACAGTGTGTTGTCAAGCTTATGAGATGCGATGCAAGTGTAAGCCACTGTGACACTATTGTTCTTTTTTTTTTTTTTTTTTATAAATGTCTAATGATAATGTCAATGAGGGATTTTTAATCACTGCTATGTTGAAATTGTAACTAATATTGATACTGTTGTTGATAATATTCATTTTTGTTTCACTACTTTTGGTTTGTTGTGTGTCGTGTCTGTGTCTCCTCTCAATTGCTCTGTTTATTGCAGTTCTGAGTGTTGCTGGGTCGGGTTGGTTTTGGAATTGGATTGCATTGTTATGGTATTGCTGTGTATTGTTTTGTTGGATTGATTAATTAAAAAATAAACAAAAATAAAATGTTTTAAATAAAAAATAAATAAATAAATAAATAGATTTTTTTTAAATGAGAATCGATTCTGAATTGCACAACGTGAGAATCGCGATTCAAATTGATTTTTTCCCACACCCCTTATATATATATATATATAAAAAATTGTCAGCATAAATTGATGTTAAAAAAATATATATATAAACAGTTCACAAGATTCAAAAGCAAACAAATTCTGTTACATAAATTCTGTGTTAAAAAAAGAGCCTTTGTAATACAGACACAAATGAACGTCCATAGAGTAGCTGTGTCCTCGTTTGGTCAACCAGCATTTGATCTGTGCATAACAACAATCAAGCTGGCCGCAGTGACAAATCTGAGGCAGCGGGCTTTCTGCTCCCAGTTCCCCCGGAGCTTAACTGTGTGACGCAACGCTCAAACATTGGCTAACTGGAGTGCACCAGCAGCAGCGTCTGTTCGGTCAAAGACAAGAAAAGGAGGGAAGAGTCAGACAGAAGGACTCGGAGGACCTGATTACTGCATATCATCTCGAATACAACTTGTACCGCTCAAATCTCCGGTGAGATCCCAACACTGCTCAAGCACGATAACATAGAGAACTTGTTTTGTTTTTTTTGCTGGGGAAAGTGATCTTTGCTAACTGCAAGCTGAGAGCCATCACAAAAGGACCCCATAGTGAAGCATAATCCCCAACTAAGAAATGTTATTATTCACACGCCAAAGCTGTGCTAAATGCGAGAAAATGTCCTTCTTCTCCCCTCCATTTGGACATGAAAGGACCCTTTTATGTTACACTCCCTCCATAAAGGATGTTTAATGCAGGAAGTACAGTAACCTTCTATAAAACACTTCTTTGCATAGATATTACTTATTACATAAAGCAAAGGGCACATTTTTACTTGAGACAGCAATCTTCCAAATGTAATGACAAATGCTAAATCAGATCCGGGGAAACCATTAATGAGATTTTTACCCTTTCGCACTAATCCATTTGTATGAACCCTTCCGTAAATGGGATTGGCAGCCTTTGGCGCGGACTAATTATTCGTAATATTTCGGGCTACATTTATATACAAATTGTGTTGCTTGGCTGGCATGTTCCTATGCAAATTAAGTACTATTAGGATTGACTTAGACGTCACTGAAATAATGAAATGTTGGTATGCTGATTTTTACGCAACATACACTGTATTTGGGGGTAAAATTGCAATTATTCTTTATAAAGGGAATTACAAAAAAAATCTATAGTGAAATGATTGTCTTTTCATGAGTTTGTCGACAGCGATTACACAATGGACTTCTTTACAGGAAGTTTTATTCTGAAAATAAAGTAAAAATCACAAACTCCTTCTGCTGCTCTGTTTTCTCAGCAGCAAGTCAAAGTTTAACATTTTTAAGAAATACACACTATCATTATACAGCATTGGCTCAATGTAAGATGCAAAAAGTAAACACTGCGTTTTCAGTTTCTCCACACATTTTGTGCGCATCCTTAGTTATTGTTCCTCACTCCTTTTGAGTGCACTTTTTGTTTTTATTGAAATTGCTTTGTTTATTATTATCCCCCCATTTCGATCGCATTTTTGAGGCCCTTAACATTCATGAACACGCACTAATTTTTACAGGCGGATCAGATACGGTGAAAAATTTTATATTTTTGGAAGCCCGGACGTGGAAATTAAAATTCTACTCAGATACACCACCCTAAAAATAAAAATAAAATTATACCCCACTACCAGATTTACGTATCATCACGAAAATCGACGGAGACGTCCGTCATGATCGGCATATTCAGCTTTGTACACAACATATCTTGTATTAGGGGATAAACTTCCAATAATTCTTTATAAAGGGAATTTTTAAAAAATCTATAGTGAAATGAGATTATGTACGTTAGGTCTGGACTTGTGATGAGTCTGTCGACAGTCAAAAGTGAAAAATGTTATATTTTTTGGAAGCCCAAACATGAAAATTTAAATTTGACTCAGTCACACACCCTTAATTTTTTTTTTTAATTACCCCCCACTACTAGATTTACGGATCATCATGAAAATCGTTGGAGACGTCCATCATGATCGGCATATTCAGCTTTGTACGCAACATATGTATTTGGGGGTAAAATTGCAATTATTCTTTATAAAGGGCATTTAAAAAAAAAAAATCTATAGTGAAATGAGATTATGTACCGGGTCTGGACTTGTGATGAGTTAGTCGACAGCGATCACACAATTGACTTCTTTACAGGAAGTTTTATTCTGAAAATAAAGTAAAAATCACAAACTCCTTCTGCTGCTCTGTTTTCTCAGCATCAAGTCGAAGTTTAACACTTTTAAGAAATACACACTATCATTATACAACATTGACTCAACATAAGATGCGAATAGTAAACACTGCGTTTTCAGTTTCTCCACACCTTTTGTGCGCATCCTTAGTTATTGTTCCTCACTCCTTTTGAGTGCGCTTTTTGTTATTATTGAAATTGCTTTGTTTATTTTTATAGCCCCATTTTGATCGCATTTATGAGGCCCTTAACATTCATGAACACGCACTAATGTTTGCAGGCGGATCAGATGCGGTGAAAAATGTTATATTTTCTGGAAGCCCGTACGTGAAAATTTAAATTTGACTCAGTTACACCCCCTTAAGAAATTTTAAAAAATTATACCCCACTACCAGATTTACGTATCATCACGAAAATCGATGGAGACGTCCATCATGATCGGCCTATTCAGCTTTGTATGCAACATATTTGGGGGTAAAATTGCAATTATTCTGATAAAAGGGATTTTTTTTTTTTAATCTATAGTGGAAGAGTTTGTCGACACCGATCACACAATTGACTTCTTTACAGGTTTTATTCTGAAAATAAAGTAAAAATCACAAACTCCTTCTACTGATCTGTTTTCCCAGCATCAAGTCAAAGTTTAACATTTTTAAGAAATACACACTATCATTATACAACATTGACTCAAAATAAGTTGCAAAAAGTAAACACTGCGTTTTCAGTTTCTCCACACCTTTTGTGCGCATCCTTAGTTCTTTTTCCTCACTCCTTTTGAGTGCGCTTTTTGTTATTATTGAAATTGCTTTGTTTATTATTATACCCCCATTTCGATCGCATTTATGAGGCCCTTAACATTCATGAACACGCACTAATTTTTACAGGCGGATCAGATACGATGAAACATTTTATATTTTTGGAAGCCCGAATGTAAAAATTAAAATTCTACTCAGTTACACCACCTTAAAAATAAAATTATACCCCACTACCAGATTTACATATCATCACGAAAATCGAAGGAGACGTCCGTCATGATCGGCATATTCAGCGTTGTACGCAACATATCTTGTATTTGGGGATAAACGTGCAATAATTCTTATAAAGGGAATTTTTCAAAAATCTATAGTGAAATGAAATTATGTACGTAAGGTCTGGACTAGTGATGAGTCTGTCGACAGTCAAAAGTGAAAAATATATATTTTTTGGAAGCCCGAATGTGAAAATTAAAATCCTACTCTGTTACACCCCCTTAAAAAATAAAAAAAATTAATACCCCACTACCAGATTTACATATCACGAAAATCGATCGAGACGTCCATCATGATCGGCATATTCAGCTTTGTATGCAACATATTTGGGGGTAAAATTGCAATTATTCTGATAAAGGGAATTAAAAAAAAAATCTATAGTGGAATGAGATTATGTACCGGGTCTGGACTTGTGAAGAGTTTGTCGGCAGCGATCACACGATGGACTTCTTTCCATGAGCTTTTATTCTGAAAATGAAGTTAAAATAATTTCTTAGCATCAAGTCAAAGTTGAACATTTTTAAGAAAATACACACTATCATTATGCAGCATTGAATCAATATAAGAAGCACTAAGTAAACACTGCCGACTAGTGGCCAAAATAAATAACCGCGTGGGGAAGGAGTTGCATAAAAGCAAGCCAACATGCACATTTACAGTATTACACATACCTGAAAATAAAGTAAAACTCACATAAAGTCCTTCTCGGTGACTCCTTGTACGGCTCTGCTTCCTGCACATAGGAAACATACTTTTTACCAACGCGACACAGGTTGCGTAATGTGGTCACGTGACATGACAGAGGACCGCTTCAAACAAATCGCGCCAACACGGTCACTCGAACAAAACACTTGTAGCGCTCAAAATAGCGGTTAAAGTAACACAAAAACACTTGATATCTTAAGGGTACATAAAAAGTAAACCATATACGGCAAGAATGACAAAAATAAACCGTTCGTTTTTGTTAAAAAAACGACACACAGCACGGCACCAATTTGGACTAAACATACTGCAGCGTCGCAAGCAGGAAGTGAGGAGGAAGGGGAGGAGCTACAAAAGATGGGCGGAAACTACGGAATGCCATGACAGGAAAAGGTAAAAATAAAATAATCAACAAAAAATAACTCTTGAGATAAACCTCACACAAACGCAATACTTCAATAACAAACAAAAAAAACGCATTCTGAAATATTAAAATATTATTGTGTGGTGTTCGGGTCCGTGGGACCCGTTTTCAATTTTTATTAAAAGAAAAATGATACAATTAATTAATTTTTCAAACAGACTCACTGGCTTTGGCTCATTTTCTGTGAAGAATATATATCAAAATACATATTTAATGACCACACACCATACACCCCCCCTACACATTTCTATTACATATAAGATGTCCAGGTCCACTGGACCCAAGGCTAATAGAAGTGTGGAAATTGATGTTCTGTGTACCACACACACACACACACACACACACACACACACACACACACACACACACACACACACACACACACACACACACACACACACACAGGAGGAGGACAGAGTGTAGGTACACAGAACATCAGAGGGTCAAATGTGCGAGAAAATGAGAGCAGACGGTGTTGACAAACAATGTTGCAACCTTGTGTGGGAAGCGCAGGTGCAGACACACAAAAGAAGAATCCCTGTGGGATGCAGAAACTGGCAGAGAAATTTCCATGCAACGTTCATATTGTTGTTACTCAGCCAGCGTTTGTACTGGCTGAGTACTGAACAGATGTTTACCTTATCCCAATAAACATCTGTTCAGTAACTTAACATATACAGCAGGGGTCACCAACCTTTTTGAAACCAAGAGCTACTTCTTGGGTACTGATTAATGCGAAGGGCTACCAGTTTGATACACACTTAAATAAATTGCCAGAAATAGCCAATTTGCTCAATTTACCTTTAACTCTATGTTATTAATAATTAATGATACTTATCTGTGTGGAAACTCACATTAAATATATATAGAAACAGATAAATATCAATATGTAACACTTTATTTTTATATTTTCTCTAAGTGCACATTTTTCAAATTGAAAATTTTCAAATGATCACTTCTAAGACATTCTTGTGAAATCACAATATCCCATTTTAACTTGCTAGCCACTAACATTTTTTTTTAACAAATCATGAATTACTTTGCACCATGTTTGTACAAATAATAACTCAAGTAAAATAAAAATTTTTTTTAAAATAATTTATGGAACATCATTAGTAATTTTTCCTGATTAAGATTAATTTTAGAATTTTGATGACATGTTTTAAATAGGTTAAAATCCAATCTGCACTTTGTTAGAATATAAAACAAATTGGACCAAGCTATACTTCTAACAAAGACAAATCATTATTTCTTCTAGATTTTCCAGAACAAAAGACTTTGAAATAAGATGTAAATTTGATTCTACAGATTTTCTAGATTTTCCAGAATATTTTTTTTAAATCTTAATCATAATAAGTTTGAAGAAATATTTCACAAATATTCTTCATTGAAAAAACAGAAGCTAAAATGAAGAATTAAATTAAAATGTATTTATTATTCTTTACAGTAAAAAAAAAAAAAAATACTTGAACACTGATTTAAATTGTCAGGAAAGAAGAGGAAGGAATTCAAAAGGTAAAAAGGTTTATGTGTTTAAAAATCCTAAAATCATTTTTAAGGTTGTATTTTTTCTCTAAAAATTGTCTTTCTGGAAGTTATAAGAAGCAAAGTAAAAAGATGGCGGCGAGGAGGCGTGGACGAGCGAGCGGCAAGGCGGGGCGCGCTGGGAGCGACGCCGCAATCAGCATAAGGTGCGTGGAGCGCGCAGCTGAGGACAGTGCAATCACCCTCTCGGACCGTATAAAAGGGCGAGAGACGTGAACATCAAGGGAGGAGACGGAGAAAGATGGCGGACGGGAGGAAACCGTCCTCTGCTGCCACGCAAACGATGGCGACGTGCTGCTGCAAAGCAGGCGGCGGACGGGAGGAAACCATTCGTGTGCTCACGTAAGAAAAAAGGCAGCTGCTAAAAAGCACGCAAAAGACTCCTGTGATTGAAATAATAAAAAAGTCTAAACCGTCTCACGACAATGTCTTCCCTGGTTGGTCCTGAGAACCCGCACGACAGTTAGGACTGTCACACTAGTAGATAAATAACTTTTAAAAAATAGAGGCAACTCATTGGTAAGTGCTGCTATTTTTAGAACAGGCCAGCGGGCGACTCATCTGGGGCCGTTTTTATCAAGCGTCTTAGAGTGCCATTTTACACTTAAGTCCTGAGAATTTGCGAAATTTAGTCCTACTCTCAAACTTAAGAATAAAAGCTATTTATCAACTTTCTTAAGTCAAAGAATCACTCCTACTCTCCACAATATTTAACAGACCTTCAGAGGTGTCCTAAGAGGTTAGGAGTTGCCAGCGAGGGATGGCACTGAGGCGAGAGAGACGTGCGCGAACGTTCAGGGAGCGGAAGGATGTCCTGGCTTTGTTTGATGACGAGCAGCTGATCAAACGGTATCGTTTAGACAAAGCGGGTATTATTTTTGTCACAGATTTAATAATTTTCGATTCCATGTTGATTTCTGCATGTGGCTGCAGTGGGCTAGTATATATAGAGCCACCCACACCAGTTTCAAATTAGTTGCCTAATTAATGAATTGGAAAGAAAATGTTATGAGAGTAGCGTATGTGTGTGTGTGGCCCTTTAACAGGTGACAGCATGTGAGGTGAGTGACGTCAGTGAGTGTGTGGGCGAGAGAAGAGAGGGAGCGGTAGCGTGAGTGCGGGCGGGGACTAGTTTGTTTTGTATTATTTTGTAGTTTATTGTCAAAATATACACTCCCATTGTCCACTTAAATATTTCTAAGATATTTCTTTATTCTTAGACAAGGGATTCCCTTCCGTGATTGGTCATTTCTATGGACACATAGTAATGTCGTAATTCAGCTCTGAGTGTGACACTTAAGATTCAGTCTTACACTTCGCTGAAAGTGTGAGTAAGACGCTTGATAACTAACTTTTAAGTGCAGCTTTCAGCGAATAATTTATTTACTCTTAAGTCAACTCTTAGCAGACTAAGAAGCTTGATAAATACGGCCCCTGGTCCTTACGGGCGACCTGGTGCCCGCGGGCACCGCGTTGGTGACTCCTGATATACAATAAGTGCTTGATTGTGAGGCATTGAAAGCCACAAAATGCAACAGGTCCATTAGACCCACAAACACTGGCTGAGTAACAACAATATGAACATTACACAAGGGTTAAGTGTATTTTTAACTCCGTTACACAGAGATTCCTAAAAACTCTCACGGGAGTAATTCCTTTATTAATGTGTGGCAGGAAATCAATTAGGGTTTTATAGAGAATCTTGATCCTTTATGGGGGAATCTGAGCAACACATCTCAATTTTACAGGTCGGCAGGATTTAGATCAGACCCGGGCAAAATACCATTAAGATTTTCAAATTTTTTTAGACCTTTAACATCAAAACTGTAGCCAGCATTATGATGTGCAGTGTTGTTTTTAAATGACAGTAAGTCTTGAACTATAGAAATTATTTCAGTGGTTGAAATATTTTGGGTTTTATACGAGTCATTACGGTATTCTACGTCACAACAGCTCAGACGAGGAACAAAGCAGAGTGGGTGTCAGGAACAGATGCGGAAGCAAATTTATACAACACATTTCTGCATAAAAGTGATAATATATCATATTGTAGGTGTTTATTACACTTTGCATTCATATTTTGCTGTTTGTTACATTTTTGTTGCGTTTTGCTTGATCGTAAAAGATACACAACTATCGAGGAGCTGGTCTGAGAAGTAAAAGAGGAGCGATGTTCATATGTTGTTAATATTCAGTGTTTTATTGTTCATAGTAGTGTTGTAACTAGGGATGTCCGATAATGGCTTTT
Source organism: Entelurus aequoreus (assembly GCF_033978785.1). Taxonomy (NCBI): domain Eukaryota; kingdom Metazoa; phylum Chordata; class Actinopteri; order Syngnathiformes; family Syngnathidae; genus Entelurus; species Entelurus aequoreus. Next base: position 19,939,821 of record NC_084734.1, read on the forward strand.
TGCCGTTATCCGATATTCCGATATTGACCAAACTCTTAATTACCGATACCGATATCAACTGATACCGATATATGCAGTCGTGGAATTAACACATTATTATGCCTAATTTGGACAACCAGGTATGGTGAAGATAAGGTCCTTTTTTAAATAATTAAAACAATAAAATAAGATAAATAAATTAAAAACATTTTCTTGAATAAAAAAGAAAGTAAAACAATATAAAAACAGTTACGTAGAAACTAGTAATTAATGAAAATGAGTAAAATTAACTGTTAAAGGTTAGTATTATTAGTGGACCAGCAGCACGCACAATCATGTGTGCTTACGGACTGTATCCCTTGCAGACTGTATTGATCTATATTGATATAAAATGTAGGAACCAGAATATTAATAACAGAAAGAAACAACCCTTTTGTGTGACTGAGTGTAAATGGGGGAAAGGAGGTTTTTTGGGTTGGTGTACTAATTGTAAGTGTATCTTGTGTTTTTTATGTTGATTTAATAAAAAACAAAACAAAAACAAAAACAACGATACCGATAATAAAAAAAACGATACCGATAATTTCCGATATTACATATTAAAGCATTTTTCGGCCGATAATATCGGCAGGCTGAATATAATCGGACATCTCTACTTGTTTGATACATTTCGGTACGTTTCTAAATAAAGGGGACCACAAAAAAATAGCATTATTGGCTTTATTTTAACAAAAAATTTTAGGGTACATTAAACATATGTTTATTATTGCAGTTAAGTACCGGTACGTTTCAGAAGCGGTATAGTACCGAAAATGATTCATTAGTATCGTGGCACTATAATAATACCGGTATACCCTGCAACCCTAGTTCATAGTTAATATTGTAAATCCCACTTTCTTTATTTTAGTGCACATTTCGGGTGTCCCATTCAGTAAAAAACTGTAGAGGTGGTCTGTCATAACTTTTTTAGAATTATATCGCACATTGTGACTTTTGGTATTAGTGTTCATAAATTATAAAAAAAAAAAAAAAGGGACCCAAACACACATACTGTACAGCAGATTTTTCCAGCTAAAATGTGTATATATAATTTATACACACATACACATTGGCTCCACGGACACATGTTTTCTCTCAATGTGTTGCAGTGCCTGGTTTTTGGACTATGGGGCGGTGCCACCTTCGCGCACACCTGACACTCATTTCCTCCTGACTACTTAAGCTCTCCAGTTCCTTCACCCAGCGCTAGTAGATTCCTGATGGTTCACCCTTCCAGTTGTGTTTGTCTCCTCTGCTTTGGCTCCACTCACTCTTCTCGTTCCTGTGGCTCTGTGTTAACTGTTTCCTCTCCACACCTTTTGTGTGCGTTTTCAGTTTCTTCACACCTTTTGTGCGCATCCTTAGTTATTTTTCCACTCCTTTTGAGTGCGCTTTTTGTTATTTTTGAAATTGCTTTGTTTATTATTATCCCCCCAATTTCGATCGCATTTATGAGGCCCTTAACCTTCATGAACACGCACTAATTTCTGCAGGCGGATCAGATACGGTGAAAAATGTTATATTTTTTGGAAGCCCGAACATGAAAGTTTAAATTTGACTCAGTCACACCCACTTAAAAATGTAAAAAAAAAAATACCCCCACTATCAGATTTACATATATTCACCCAAATCGATGGAGACATCCATCATGAGAGGGGGAATGTAAAAGTCTCAAGAAGCCATATTTGAAAATAAACAGCAAGTCGGCCTTCTTGGTTTTTGTCGGACAGTTTTGGACTAAAAACAGGAGTCGTATTTTAATGAACTGCTTCAGTGGACTTCAACCAAATAAGCCGTGGTTAAAATGAAAGATACTTAACAAAAAAAAACGATGAAAAAATGCGAAGGAAATTTGCCTAGGTCATATAGGATGTGGGCGTGGCATGGCTCACCCCAAAATTGTAAACAATTTCAAACTTGAATATTTCGGCTTGACATATTCAGATATTATTCGGTACAAATGATGATGATGATACCCGGAAGTGCCGTATGGGTCAGTACAAATCTGTACTTATTCATAGTGGTTGGAGCCTGGTGGTGAAAACTGCTCCTCGCCATCACCAGTCAAACAGTCATTGCATCACTTTAGATGATCAGACAAATACTAAACTGATGGGCTAGGATAACATGCAAATACATTTTGCCTATGCAATAGGATGTGGGCGTGGCGTGGCGCCAAACTTTGATCTGATGGTTCGCCACAAAACACGAGACGTTAATAGCTTTGCTCCAAAAGTTCAGATTTTCATCATAATTGATACAAAAGATGATGATGTTGATGACATCCTGAAACGCTGGCCTGGTCACTAATTATTTGTACCTACTCATCGTGGGCAGAGAATCTTTCAGCACATACACAATGTTGACATCTATAATTATTTTTATATAAAAAATCATAAATGAATCTTTCAGCAAATACACAATGTTGACATCTATAGTTATATTTTGATAAACAATCATAAATTAATCTTTCAGCACGTACACAATGTTGACATCTATAGTTATATTTTGATAGACGGTCATACATTATTATTTCAGCACATACACAATGTTGACATCTATAGTTATATTTTGATATATTGACATCTATAGTTATATTTTGATAAACAATCATTAATGAATCTTTCAGCACATACAAAATGTTGACATCTATAGTTATATTTTGATAAACAGTCATAAATTAATCTTTCAGTACATACACAATGTTGATTTGTATAGTTATATTTTGATAAACAATCCTTAATGAATCTTTCAGCAAATACACAATGTTTACATCTATAGTTATATTTTGATAAAAAAACATAAATGAATCTTTCAGCACCTACACAATGTTGACATCAATAGTTATATTTTGATAAACAATCAGAAATTAATCTTTCAGCAAATACACAATGTTTACAGTTATAGTTATATTTTGATAAACAATCATAAATGAATCTTTCAGCAAATACACAATGTTTACAGCTATAGTTAAATTTTGATAAACAATCATAAATGAATTTTTCAGCACGTACACAATGTTGACATTTATAGTTATATTTTGATAGACGGTCATACATTATTATTTCAGCACATACACAATGTTGACATCTATAGTTTTATTTTGATATGTTGACATCTATAGTTCTATTTTGATAAACAATCATAAATGAATCTTTCAGCACGTACACAATGTTGACATTTTAGTTATATTTTGATAAACAATCATAAATTAATCTTTCAGCACGTACACAATGTTGATATCTATAGTTATATTTTGATAAACAATCATAAATTAATCTTTCAGCACATACACAATGTTGACATTTTAGTTATATTTTGATAAACAATCATAAATAAATCTTTCAGCACGTACACAATGTTGATATCTATAGTTCTATTTTGATAAACAATCATAAATAAATCTTTCAGCACGTACACAATGTTGACATCTATAGTTATATTTTGATAAACAGTCATAAATTAATCTTTCAGCACGTACACAATGTTGACATTTTAGTTATATTTTGATAAACAATCATAAATTAATCTTTCAGCACGTACACAATGTTGATATCTATAGTTCTATTTTGATAAACAATCATAAATTAATCTTTCAGCACATACACAATGTTGACATTTTAGTTATATTTTGATAAACAATCATAAATAAATCTTTCAGCACGTACACAATGTTGATATCTATAGTTATATTTTGATAAACAATCATAAATAAATCTTTCAGCACGTACACAATGTTGACATCTATAGTTCTATTTTGATAAACAGTCATAAATTAATCTTTCAGCACGTACACAATGTTGACGTCTATACTTATATTTTGATAAACAAAAAGACTACAGATTGTGTTGGAGAAGGACTAAAGAAGGCTACAAAATAGAAAGATAGCACTTTGCTTTGATGGCAAAGGAGCACAGCCGAACCAACAGCAGCGTGAATAATTTTTTGGTATTTGTCGGAAGAAACTGAAAGTTCCTCAATGAAAATGTTACAAAATAAAAATAACAAAATATCCACCCAGTGATGTCCAAACCTACTGCTGAATAGTGTCTGTGACGTGGGAGCACAATCCTACATTCACATCACGTCTGGTTTGGAGATGGTTTTATTTTATTCTTTGAGAAGAAAAAGGGTAAAAAATAAGAATTTCTTTATAACACGATCTCGGGAATAATGCAATCAGTGTTTTATGGACCCCAACGACCGTGTTATATCAAACTTTGAATGGAAATCGATATTTTTAACCTTCACTCAAGTTTAGTCCCAGGGACCCAGAAGGGTCTGAGTCATAAAAATTTTCAGAATAAGTCATGTATTATTTTTACTTTTTTTTCAACGCTTTAATCTCTAGATTAATTTAAAGTCTGTCGATGTAATGTTTTACTTTTTTAAGAAAGAAAAAAATGTTTTATGCCCTTTTTGTTAAAGACAATCCTGTTTTTTATGGAAAAAAACGACAATATACAACATTTTTAACCAGAAATGTATCAAAGTGGACTATTATGAAGCAATTTGAGCCTAAGTTAGGTTTACAATTCATAACATTGGTTTTGATTCATTATTATTTTTTGAACAATGACAAAAAAATGTATATAAAAGTCTCAGGCATCCAAAAAGGCCCCACTCGTAAAAGTGTTTAAAAAAGTAATAAATGATTAGTTTTTTTCAACGCTTAAATATCGAGATCAACTTCATATCCCTCCGTTTTTTATAAGTTATATTATTTTGTTTGTTTAATATATGCTGTTTTTGTCAAAGTTATGAAATATTAACCCCCAAAAACATTTCAAAGTGGAATATTTGATGTGATTTAATTGGAGCCACAATAATTTGTAACATTGGTTTTGATTCATTATTTTTGAATGACAGTTTTAAAGAAAAAAAACAGCTGTCATGGCAGCTTTGTGTCATTGAAGTCAACATTTCACCTGTTTTTCTTTTCATTAAGGCACGTTGTGTAAATCGTAAATAAAAATAGAATACAATGGTTTGCAAATCCTTTTCAATTTATATTCAATTGAATATCAATTTTAAATATATAAATATATAACTATTTAAATATATTTATATTTCAATAAATAAATAATAAAAACAAAATTTAAATATATAAATATATACATAATAAATATGCGAAGACAACATATTTAATGTTCGAACTAAGGAACGTATTTTTTTTTTGTGCAAATAATCATTAACTTAGAATTTAATGGCAGCAACACATTGCAAAAAAGTTGGCACAGGGGCATTTTTACCACTGTGTAACATGGCCTTTCCTTTTAACAACACTCAGTAAACGTTTGGGAACTGAGGAGACACATTTTTGAAGCTTCTCAGGTGGAATTCTTTCCCATTCTTGCTTGATGTACAGCTTAAGTTGTTCAACAGTCCGGGGGTCTCCGTTGTGGTATTTTAGGCTTCATAATGCGCCACACCTTTTCAATGGGAGACAGGTCTGGACTACAGGCAGGCCAGTCTAGTAACCGCACTTTTACTGTGAAGCCACGCTGTTGTAACACGTGGCTTGGCATTGTCTTGCTGAAATAAGCAGGGGCGTCCATGAAAAAGACAACGCTTGGATGGCAACATATGTTGCTCCAAAACTTGTATGTACCTTTCAGCATTAATGGCACCTTCGCAGATGTGTAAGTTACCCATGCCTTGGGCACTAATACACCCCCATACCATCACATATGCTGGCTTTTGAACTTTGCGCCTAAAAACAATCCGGATGGTTCTTTTCCTCTTTGTTCTGGAGGACACAACGTCCACAGTTTCCAAAAACAATTTGAAATGTGGACTCGTCAGACCACAGAACACTTTTCCACTTTGCATCAGTCCATCTTGGATGAGCTTTTCGGTGTGTTGTTGATAAATGGCTTTGGCTTTGCATAGTACAGTTTTAACTTGCACTTACAGATGTAGCGACCAACTGTAGTCACTGAGAGTGGTATTCTGAAGTGTTCCTGAGCCCATGTGGTGATATCCTTTGCGCACTGATGTCGATTTTTGATGCAGTACAGCATGAGGGATTGAAGGTCACATGCATTGGTTTTCGGCATTGCTTACGTGCAGTGATTTCTCCAGATTCTCTGAACCTTTTGATGATATTACGGACCGTAGATGGCGAAATCCCTAAATTCCTTGCAATAGCTGGTTGAGAAATGTTGTTCTTGAACTGTTCGACAATTTGCTCACGCATTTGTTCACAAAGTGGTGACCCTCGCCCCATCCTTGTTTGTGAATGACTGAGCATTTCATGGAATCTGCTTTTTGCACCCAATCATGGCACCCACCTCATCCCAATTAGCCTGTTCACCTGTGGTATGTTCCAAGTAAGTGTTTGATGAGCATTCCTCAAAATCCTCAGTCTTTTTTGCCACTTGTCCCAGCTTTTTTGAAACATGTTGCAGGCATGAAATTCCAAATGAGCTAATATTTGCAAAAAATAAAGTTTTCCAGTTCGAAACGTTAAGTCTTGTCTTTGCAGTCTATTCAATTGAATATAAGTTGAAAAGGATTTGCAAATAATTGTATTCTGTTTTTATTTACCATTTACACAACGTGCTAACTTATAAATAATGATAAATGGTACTCAAAGCGCTTTGACACTATTTCCACATTCACCCATTCACACACACATTCACACACTGATGGAGGGAGCTGCCATGCAAGGCGCTAACCAGCAGCCATCAGGAGCAAGGGTGAAGTGTCTTGCCCAAGGACACAACGGACGTGACTAGGATGGTAGAAGGTGGGGATTGAACCCCAGTAACCAGCAACCCTCCGATTGCTGGCACGGCCACTCTACCAACTTCGCCACTTCATTGGTTTTGGGTTTTTTATATTTTTTAGACAGTTTTAAAGAAAACAACAGCTTGCATGGCAGCTTTGTGTCATTGAAGTCAACATCTCACTTGTTTTTTTTTTCCATTGATAGTATTTTTAAAATATGCCGCGCTACGTTTAAAGAAAAATAGCTGTGGGCTGGTAAAAAAAAAAAAAAAAAAAAATAGCCACGGGCCGTACTTTGGACACCCCCTGTCCAAATAATAATAATAATAATACCTGGGATTTATATAGCACTTTTCTAAGTACCCAAAGTCGCTTTACATGTTAAAAACCCATCATTCATTCACACCTGGTGGTGGTAAACTACTTTCGTAGCCACAGCTGCCCTGGGGTAGACTGACTAAAAGAGTCTTACCTGCAGGCTGCTTCCTTTCCTTCTGCATTCTGGGAACACGAAATACCAATGCCATGCTAGACCGTGACAGGTACAAGTATTTAGAAAAAATAATATTTTTTTGATTACCCATAAAAATAATTCAGTATTTCTTTATTTAATTTTTGTAGTACGGCCCCTCCCACCACCACCTGTCATTCATTCAACATTCATTCACCGGTGTGAGTGGCACCGGGGGCAAGGGTGAAGTGTCCTGCCCAAGGACACAACGGCATGGTAAGAGGCGGGGAGCGAACCTGCAACCCTCGGGTTTCTGACACGGGCGCTCTACCCACTACGCCATGCCGCCTGCATGAATAGAACCACCGCAGGAAAACAACTCCTGTGTGCACGACTCCTGAATTACCGTACAACCAACAGTTGCATGGTGGTTGCTATCCAACATTCATGGGCGATTTTCCCATTTTCAATTCCGATCACAGGCCGATTTCTGGCGTCCTGCAGTAACCCACTTTCGCCATGCATGCCACTCTTATACCCTCAACCCTTGTGGACAAAAAGGCAGCGTGAAAAGCTGGGGGCCATTTCATTTCATCCTCCTCAACCCCCAGATGTTTGCCTCCAAAACATCTCCAGTGATACAGGTAGGGGGCGTCATGTCCTCCAAATTTCCCCAAGTTCAGGTAGTAAAATGCAATTTTAATTGAGAAATCTGGGCAGAAACCAAAAGGATAATGGTGCTCTGTGCATGGGAAACTGTGGATGGAGCAACGTATTATTGGTGGATTGCAATAAATGGCTTGGTCATGTCATAGCATCTGCTAAATGAAGCAGAGATGTACGCACTTCTGGATGCACAATGGTGCCGCATATTTACAATTCCATCTGACAGGGTGCCTATTACAGGCCATAAAGTCACTGAACTGTTGTTGATAAGATACCGTCTATAACCCACACACACTTTAATCCACCTGCTTAACACTGCGCAGTATATGCATCTCCATTTATTGTACATGCTTGTGCTTTGTTGACGACCACAAGTGTTTGTTGTGCTCCATTAAGTGCGGCACAGAGCGGCGCCTTCACACACAATTGGCCAGTAGATTTGATGAGTGTCTAAATGCTTGTTGTTACTCCGCGTGTTGGTGTGCACATCCAGCAGCACACAAGCCACGGCCAAAGAAGCTCCATGAGCAATGTATTAGTAGTTGAGTCACGGTTTTATTTTAGTCTATTATTCCTTTGTTACCGTATTTTCAGGACTATACAGCGCTGTGGGATATAAGCCGCACCCACTGAAATTTAGAAGAACAATTTGTTTCCCATATATTAGCCGCACCGAACTATAAGCCACAAATACTGTATATACACGTTGTGTAACTGGTGAATAAAAACAGAATACAATGATTTGCAAATCCTTTTCAACTTATATTCAATCGAATAAACTGCAAAGACAAGATACTTAAAGGCCTACTGAAATGAAATGTTTTTATTTAAACGGGGATAGCAGATCCATTCTATGTGTCATACTTGATCATTTCGCGATATTGCCATATTTTTGCTGAAAGGATTTAGTAGAGAACATTGACGATAAAGTTCGCAACTTTTGGTCGCTGATAAAAAAAGGCCTTGCCTGTACCGGAAGTAGCGTGACGTCGCAGGTTGAAGGGCTCCTCACATTTCCCCATTGTTTTCACCAGCAGCGAGAGCGATTCGGACCGAGAAAGCGACAATTACCCCATTAATTTGAGCGAGGATGAAAGATTTGTGGATGAGGAACGTGAGAGTGAAGGACTAGAATGCAGTGCAGGACGTATCTTTTTTCGCTCTGACCGTAACTTAGGTAAAAGGGCTCATTGGATTCCACACTTTCTCCTTTTTCTATTGTGGATCACGGATTTGTATTTTAAACCACCTCGGATACTATATCCTCTTGGAAATGAGAGTCGAGAACGCAAAATGGACATTCACAGTGACTTTTATCTCCACGACAATACATCGGTGAAGCATTTTAGCTACGGAGCTAACGTGATAGCATCGTGCTTAAATGCAGAAACAAAAGAAATAAGCCCCTGACTGGAGACACCGAACCAAACACTGGACCTGTAACTACACGGTTAATGCTGTGCCGTCTGTCGAAGCCTAACGACGCCATTGAAGCTAACTTAGCTACGGGACCTCGTCAGAGCTATGATAAAAACATTAGCGCTCCACCTACGCCAGCCCTCATCTGGGGCGGCATGGCGTAGTGGGTAGAGCGCCCGTGTCAGAAACCTGAGTGTTGCAGGTTTGCTCCCCGCCTCTTACCATGTCGTTGTGTCCTTGGGCAGGACACTTCACCCTTGCCCCCGGTGCCGCTCACACCGGTGAATGAATGTTGAATGAATGATAGGTGGTGGTCGGAGGGGCCGTAGGCGCAAATTGGCAGCCACGCTTCCGTCAGTCTACCCCAGGGCAGCTGTGGCTACAAAAGTAGCTTACCACCACCAGGTGTGAATGAATGATGGGTTTTTAACATGTAAAGCGACTTTGGGTACTTAGAAAAGCGCTATATGAAATCCCAGGTATTATTATTATCTGCTCATCAACACCCATGCTCACCTGCGTTCCAGCGATCGACGGCGCGACGAAGGACTTCACCCGGTCATCGATGCGGTCGGCGGCCAGCGTCGGATAGCGTGTCTGCAATCCAACTCAAAGTCCTCCTGGTTGTGTTGCTGCAGCCAGCCGCTAATACACCAATCCCACCTACAGCTTTCTTCTTTGCTGTCTTCATTGTTCATTAAACAAATTGCAAAAGATTCACCAACACAGATGTCCAGAATACTGTGGAATTTTGCGATGAAAACAGACGCTGTTTGTATTGGGACACAATGGTGTCCCAATACTTCCGTTCAATCCGTGACGTCACGCGCAAACGTCATCATACCGAGACGTTTTCAGCCCGATATTTCCCGGGAAATTTAAAATTGCACTTTATAAGTTAACCCGGCCGTATTGGCATGTGTTGCAATGTTAAGATTTCATCATTGATATATAAACTATCAGACTGCGTGGTCGGTAGTAGTGGGTTTCAGTAGGCCTTTAACATTGGAACTGGTGAACTTTTTTGCAAATATTAGCTCATTTGGAATTTGATGCCTGCAACATGTTTCAAAAAAGCTGGCACAAGTGGCAAAAAAGACGGAGAATTTTGAGGAATGCTCATCAAACACTTATTTGGAACATCCCACAGGTGAACAGGCTAATTGGGGACAGGTGGGTGCCATGATTGGGTATAAAAGCAGCTTCCATGAAATGCTCGGTCCTTCACGAACACGGATGGGGCGAGGGTCACTACTTTGTGAACAAAATGCGTGAGTAAATTGTCCAACAGTTTAAGAACAACATTTGTCCACCAGCTGCTGCAAGGAATTTAGGGATTTCACCATCTACGGTCCGTAATATCATCAAACGGTTCAGAGAATCTGGAGAAATCACTGCACATAAGCGGCAAGGCCAAAAACCAACATTGAATGCCCGTGACCTTCGATCCCTCAGGCGGTACTGCATCCAAAAGCGACATCAGTGTGTAAAGGATATCACCACATGGACTCAGGAACACTTCAGAAAACCACAGTCAGTAAATACAGTTGGTCGCTACACCTGTAAGTGCAAGTTAAAACTTTACTATGCAAAGCAAAAGCCATTTATTAACAACACCCAGAAACGCTTTGCTGGGCCCGAGCTCATCTAAGATGGAAACTGAATTAATATAAAAACAATGCCGTTGTAAGTTACTAACACAGACATACGTAGACATGTTTGCATATTAGCTAATGCTAACGGCGCTAACATCATTACATTACCATAGCACCTACAAAAATATGGGACGGTTTAGTAAGTATAAAAACAGTTTTAGTTATAGAGTAAAACTTACAAATGTTGGTTAGAGTGTTGAATGGAGAATCCATACAAGTAGAAATGCTATGGAAGGCTAGACGACTGAACAGCAATCCGGTTTTAAAAACACACAAAAGCGATAAATGGAAGGACACTGCAGCACCTGCAGTGAGCTATTCATCCAAAAGATGGCGTCACAGCTCAAACAATAAAAAAAAAAAAAAAATAATATATATATATATATATATATATATATATATATATATATATATATATATCCATTTTCTACCGCTTATTCCCTTCGGGGTCGCGGGGGGCGCTGGAGCCTATCTCAGCTACAATCGTATATATATATATATATATATATATATATATATATATATATATATATATATATATATATATATATATATATATATATATATATATATATATATATATATATATTTATTTATATATATATATATTTATTTATATTGTTATTTTTTATTTTTATGAAATTATTTTTATTATTGCCGTCAGTGAAGAAAAATCCATAAATTAGCCGCAGGGTTCAAAACGTAGGAAAAAAAAATAGCGGGTTATAATCCGGAATTGACGATACTTTTCTTCCACACCCCCTTCTCGCACACTGTTGTGTTACATTTAATGTTGCTGTCCAACAAGGATGTTGTACAGTACAGTTGTGTACTTACTTACCTGGTTTGATGAAGCAGTCATGTCAATGCACCTATGTAGCAATTATCAATATTTTATTATTTAGTGTTTAGTCCTTCATACCGTTAGCCATCAGACTGTATAATACATATGTTCCTTTTTGACTGTACTTGAATGTATAACAGCCTGTATTTACATTATTCACATGTGAATAATGCTGTATAACAGCCTGTATTTACATTATTCACATGTGAACAATTCTGTATAATAGACTGTATTTACATTATTCACATGTGAATAATGCTGTATAATAGACTGTATTTATATTATTCACATGTGAATAATGCTGTATAACAGCCTGTATTTACATTATTCACATGTGAACAATTCTGTATAATAGACTGTATTTACATTATTCACATGTGAATAATGCTGTATAATAGACTGTATTTACATTATTCACATGTGAATAATGCTGTATAATAGACTGTATTTATATTATTCACATGTGAATAATGCTGTATAATAGACTGTATTTACATTATTCACATGTGAACAATGCTGTATAATAGACTGTATTTACATTATTCACATGTGAATAATGCTGTATAATAGACTGTATTTACATTATTCACATGTGAATAATGCTGTATAATAGACTGTATTTATATTATTCACATGTAAAAAATACCTAAGTGTTTATTGTTTATTGTGAGCGAACTGTGGTGCTGAATTCCCCCCAGGGATCAATAAAGTACTTTCTATTCTATTCTATTCTATTCTATTCTATGTGTACAGTATTAGAGTTTGCAGACCTTGCCATGACGGCTCAGGACAGGTCAGACTTGTGTTTGTTTTCCCGTGTTTTGGTTAATAGTTCCTGTCCAGCGCTCTTATTTTTCATTCCACTTCCTGTTTGTCTCCAATCTCAGACACTTTAACGGTGCCTGAGCCCGTCTCCCTGGTTGCTAATCAGGTGGCTTCTGAAAGCAACATTGGCGGTCAGAAGGCGCTGGTTGATTGTAAGGTGCTCCTCTGCTCTAGGCTTGTATATCTCTGCCTTGTTTCCGGTTTGTCTCTTGATTTAGATTTTTTACTCACCTGTGCTTCATCTACCATATTTCCTGGACTAGAATCCACTACTGTTTTTTCCCAAGCTTTGAATCCTGTGGCTTATAAACCAAATTTACGGAAGTTTTCTTCTCCAGCGGCCACAATTTTTTGTATACAACAAATAGTTTTCTTATAACACCGACAGAGACACTGAAAAGGTGCTTTACTGTTTGTGCTATCTTTTGGACGAGTTGGCTCACCGCAGGTTTGAAATGTATTTCCTGTCCACAGTGTTTCTGCTTTTAAAGGATTTTTCAATCATCACTCCAACAGATGTTTGTAAGTTTTTACAATATAACTAAAACATTTCATACTTACTAAACCGTCCCATGTGTGATGTCTGTAAGAGTGTTTTCATGCATATTTCTACGTGCTATCGTAATGTAATCGAGCTAGCGTCTTAGCATAAGCGAATATGTTAACACGTTTACAAGTGTCTGTGTTAGTATTATCTTACAATTGCATTCGTTTTGTATTGTTTCAGTTTTGTAAATTCACCAAAACGCCACCGTGGAGTTAACAGGCCTTTTTCCACTTTTGGTTCCTGTTATGCCCGTTTGATTGTGGACTATTACTGACACCTTGTGGCAATGGAAAAATGCTGCACGTCATCAGTTTGTGCACTTCCGGTTTACGATGTTAGTCCAGTTCATGAGACAATGAGAAGTAGACAAGTTGTGTTAGCTCTTACAAGCCTTGGAAAAGATAAGTCTGTAAGTAAACTGTTTAACTTGTTTATGTAACTCAACATTAAGGTGGAAAGTGGTTAATTTTGATAGTAAGATGTGTATTGAAAAACGATTTTTGTGCACTGTTTTAATGGATGTTTGAGGACTTAAAATGGCTGCCAGTCGTATATTTACACCATCGAAATACTTTCAACACTCAGCAGTATTTATTTGATGATAATGCTGTATATTTGTGTAAAGCTAATCTTTACACATTGTGTATTGCATTTCAGTATGTTAATTGAATCATATAGCTTATCCATTGTCATTGTGTGTATTTCAGTTTTACAAAAAATAACAGTCCAGTGCAAGACAAAGCAAAAATACAAAAAAGACAAAGCAAGATCAACAACAATAAAGAGCCTAAATGGATTCATCTGCTTTGGAACTTTATTAGAACGTCCTGGATTGTTTGTTAGCTGTCTGCCAAGCTGTATAGCCTCAGCACATATGGTGAGGGCAGAACAGTAACAAGACTGAAAGCACAGCGGGCTTCACAGAGACATAACGCAGCATTCTCTTTAACATCCAGTGGTAAACAGCACACCATGGAGCATTCAAAAGAAGACGTAAGCGAACATGAAAAAAGTTCAAGATCGTCACATTCATCTCACTCAAGTCGGATGACGTCAGTGAGCGTTGCTGCTGCAAAAGCGCGTGCTAAAGCAGAAAGTGCGCGTGTTAAACTTTCCTTTGCACAAAAAGAAGCAGAAATGTTACAAACCCCGTTTCCATATGAGTTGGGAAATTGTGTTAGATGTAAATATAAACGGAATACAATGATTTGCAAATCATTTTCAACCCATATTCAATTGAATGCACTACAAAGACAAGATATTTGATGTTCAAACTCATAAACTTTATTTTTTTTTTGCAAATAATAATTCACTTGGAATTTCATGGCTGCAACACGTGCCAAAGTAGTTGGGAAAGGGCATGTTTCACCACTGTGTTACATGGCCTTTCCTTTTAACAACACTCAGTAAACGTTTGGGAACTGAGGAGACACATTTTTGAAGCTTCTCAGGTGGAATTATTTCCCATTCTTGCTTGATGTACAGCTTAAGTTGTTCAACAGTCCGGGGGTCTCCATTGTGGTATTTTAGGCTTCATAATGCGCCACACATTTTCAATGGGAGACATGTCTGGACTACAGGCAGGCCAGTCTAGTACCCGCACTCTTTTACTATGAAGCCACGTTGATGTAACACGTGGCTTGGCATTGTTTTGCTGAAATAAGCAGGGGCGTCCATGGTAACGTTGCTTGGATGGCAACATATGTTGCTCCAAAACCTGTATGTACCTTTCAGCATTAATGGCGCCTTCACATATGTGTAAGTTACCCATGTCTTGGACACTAATACACCCCCATACCATCACAGATGCTAGCTTTTCAACTTTGCGCCTATAACAATCCGGATGGTTCTTTTCCTCTTTGGTCCGGAGAACACGACGTCCACAGTTTCCAAAAACAATTTCAAATGTGGACTCGTCAGACCACAGAACACTTTTCCACTTCGTATCAGTCCATCTTAGATGAGTGAAGTCGACGGCGTTTCTGGGTGTTGTTGATAAACGGTTTTCGCCTTGTATAGGACAGTTTTAACTTGCACTTACAGATGTAGCGACCAACTGTAGTTACTGACAGGGGTTTTCTGAAGTGTTCCTGAGCCCATGTGGTGATATCCTTTACACACTGATGTCGCTTGTTGATGCAGTACAGCCTGAGGGATCGAAGGTCACGGGCTTAGCTGCTTACGTGCAGTGATTTCTCCAGATTCTCTGAACCCTTTGATGATATTACGGACCATAGATGGTGAAATCCCTAAATTCCTTGCAATAGCTTGTTGAGAAAGGTTTTTCTTAAACTGTTCAACAATTTGCTCACGCATTTGTTGACAAAGTGGTGACCCTCGCCCCATTCTTCTTTGTGAATGACTGAGCATTTTATGGAATCTACTTTTATACCCAATCATGGCACCCACCTGTTCCCAATTTGCCTGCTCACCTGTGGGATGTTCCAAATAAGTGTTTGATGAGCATTCCTCAACTTTCTCAGTATTTATTACCACCTTTCCCAACTTCTTTGTCACGTGTTGCTTGCATCAAATTCTAAAGTTAATGATTATTTGCAAAAAATAAAATGTTTACCAGATGTTGTCTTTGTAGCATATTCAACTGAATATGGGTTGAAAATGATTTGCAAATCATTGTATTCCGTTTATATTTACATCTAACACAATTTCCCAACTCATATGAAAACAGGAGCTAATCTGCTCCTGTTAAAATAAGCAAAAGCCACTGAAGCAGCAGCAGCTGAAGCACATGTTTTAGACATATCAGCTCAAGAAGAAAGTGGTATCCAAAGAAGCCAATTTGATTTTAATATGCCAGTACTAAGCCCAGTAGAACGCACTAAAGAGTTTGTGGAGCAACGGTCAGAGGCATCTCATGGCCAACACTCACTCCATTCTTTAAATCAGCCAATACTGACCTCTTCCTAAACGCGCCAGCAGACAATGGACAACGATGAAGATGTTAAGGTCAACACAACGGCTAATAAACAAGAGATGGATTATGTAAAGTACCATGTGCTCAATTACCTACCTGTCCAGCACCACAAACAACCACATCGGGGAGACGTGGGGACTTCACCGCTTCATATTACTGCAAGTCCATCAAAAGACACCTTCACAAGGAATGATGCAACTCAAAGGATAGATTCTTCATATCAAAAATCATTCCACCATACCCAGCCTCATCACTTTTCCACTCAAGGAGCAACTTCCTTCGACAATTGTGGTGCATCAGACCTGGCTAAATAGCTAATGCGTAAAGAGATGGTTAGCTCTGTTCTTCTCAAGTTTGATGACCAACCACAAAATTACTGGGCCTGGAAGGCATCATTCATCGGCTCCACAAGGGACCTATATCTCAGTGCACGCGAGGAATTGGATATGCTGGCTAAATGGCTTGGACCTCAATCAGCAGAACAAGCTAAGAGATTAAGAGCCGTGTACATACATAATCGTCACAGCGTCATTGTTAATGGTGAGCCATCTACATGGTTCAGTGCGGCAAGGGTGCACTATTTCCCTCATTCTCTTCCTGATTGCCATAGACTGGGTCATGCAGAATACAACTGACAGACCCGGGGGCTACACACCATCTGGAAGTCCAAGCAATATAGCTTAAGAACAAAGGTCCGACTTTACAACAGTAATGTAAAATCTGTATTGTTGTACGGCTCGGAGTGCTGGCGAGTAACATCCTACGACATGAAAAAAGTCGAAGCCTTCCACAATGGATGCCTCAGGAAACTCTGTCGAATCTTTTGGCCCGAGAAAATATCCAATGCACATCTATACAAGAAGACCAAGTGCAACAGTGTGGTGCTAGAGATCAAATGCCGCCGATTCCAATGGCTTGGGCATGTTCTGAGGATGGACCAAGATTGCACTACGTTGGACTCCACCTGGGAAAAGGAAGCAAGGCTGGCCCAAGAACACGTGGCGGCGTACGGTGACAGCTGAGCTGAAGGAGATTAACCTAACCTGGGGCGAGGCACAGATTTTGCTCAAGACAGGTCCAGATGGAGGCAGATCGTCGAAGCCTTATGTCCCGTCAGGGATGAAGAGGATTAAGTAAGTACATACACAATGCAGAAGCTGGGGTTGAAATGGTGTGGCAGAGGCTAGAGGAGTCATACGGTGCACCTGAAATAATTGAGCATGCTTTACTTAAAAAACTTGAGAACTTCCCACATATCTCAAACATAAACAACCAAAGAGAGAGTGCGGGGACCTCCTTCTTGAGTTGGACGCAGCAAAGTCAAATGAACTCTTACCCGGTCTTTTTCATCTTGACACAGCTCATGGCATTAGTCCCATCCTGATCAAGCTACCATATCGTCTCCAAGAAAATGGGTTAGTGCAGGCTCAGCATACAAAAGGGACAAAAAAGGTGGCTTATCGACCATTTCACTTCTTTGTGAACTTCATAATGGAAGTGTCGTAGAATTTCTGACCTTTTGACCTATATTTCTTGTCTTTTAAGAATGTCCGCTCATTTTCAATTCTCTTGTATTTTGTGCCATTGAATGGACCTTAATGAATATTAAGTCGTGCCAACCTGTCTACAGAATGTGTTGACTGTCTAAAGGATTTGAGTTGTTATGGAACAGATAGGGAAAACAACAAGACATTGACGCATTTAGATAACAAACAATGACGCACAAGAGACATATAAAAAATGGCAGAACACCGGAACTGGACAGTGATTTTGGCTTGTGTGTGTCTTGTTTACTCCGGAGTAACATGTGGTCTGTCTGCACGGCCAACTTAATTCAACCTGCACTTCTGATAATGGGTAAATACATTTGTTGTACGAAACTACTTTTGTTGCCTGCTTAAGCTTCGGACAATCCACTACAGAAGTAGCTAGGATCCGCAATGATCCCAGCTTTGCATGCGTCACCAGTGGTAGCGTAACTAATGCTAGACAAGAACAACTTCAACCGAATTACAGGACACCAGTGTCCGTAAAGAAAACTGAAGTGACGACAGTACCTGAAGCTAAGTACAACTTCCAAGAAAATAAATCTGAAGACCCAGATAAAATATGTCCCATCCACAATAAGCCTCACCCTCTACGTAAATGCCATGGCTTCCGAAACTAACCATTGGAAGAAAGAAAGGCTTATCTGAAAGAGCAACACATCTGTTATTGATGTTGCGCATCTACGAGACACATGGCGAAGGATTGTGAAAAAGCCGTGCAATGTAAAGAGTGTGACAGCACTAGGCACATAACAGCGTTTCACCCTGGTCCACCACCAACAACAGATAACTCCCCAGTGAAGGAAGATCAAGGCGGGGAGAATAATGAACATCTCATCCCATCTGTGACATCCAAGTGTACTGAGATCTGTGGCAATTTAGTGACTTCAAGATCCTGTTCCAAAATGTTTTTAGTCAGAGTATACCCTGCTGGCCAAAGAGAGAAAGCTGTCAAAATGTATGCAGTCCTGGATGAGCAAAGTAACTGATCCCTTGCTAAAATAGATTTCTTCAATCTCTTTGGCATCAAATCAGATTCAGCACCATACACACTGAGGACATGTTCTGGGGTAATGGAGACAGCAGGAAGACGTGCATGCAACTTCATTATAGAGTCATTGGACATGCAAACCACAGTATATCTCCCCACACTTATAGAATGCGACATGATGCCCGATGACAGATCGGAGATCCCATCACCAGAGATTATTCAGCATCATCCTCATCTAGCTCCACTGGCAGGAAAGATACCAGTAGTTGACCCCAATGCAGCAATTTTGATTTTACTCGGAAGAGATATCTTCCAAATGCATAAAGTAAGGGAGCAGTACAATGAACCTGACGAGGCACCTTATGCACAACGTCTTGACCTAGGGTGGGTCATAGTCGGGGAAGTATGTCTTGGAGGAGCTCATAAGCCAGCAAACATCAACATCTTCAGGACTAATCTGCTGCACAATGGACGAGAAACATGTCTAAATCCATGTTTTAACACCATCTGTGTCAGTGAAAAGTTCAGCAGCCCTAATCCATGCCATGGTCTGCAACCCCCCAAACATCTGGAGGAGATGGACAACCTCGGCAGCCAAGTTTTTCAAAAAGCTAAGAATAACGATAAACCAGTTTTGTCTCCTGATGGTCAAGCATTCCTTGACATTATGAACAGAGAAGTATACAAAGATGAGTTAAATACTTGGGTTGCCCCGTTACCCTTTCAATCACCTCGTCGCCACCTCTCAAACAATCGGGAACAAGCATCAAAGCGTCTTCCATCCCTTTATCATACGCAGAAGAGAGACGTCATATCTGCACCGCCAGGAGACTTCAATGTGAAAGACATCCACTCAAAACAATGGCAGCAAGTCCAACTTCTCTCTGATAGATTCTGGAAGCGATGGAAACAAGAATACCTGTCAACCATACATCCTAGGAGAAAATGGCATGCAAAAAGGCCTAACCTGCAAGTTGGAGACCTAGTACTACTGAAAGATGGCCAGGTGAGAAGAAATAAATGGCCCACTGGACTCATCGTCAAGTCTATCAACAGCCATGACAACAAAGTAAGAAAAGTAGACGACAAGGTACTCCAACAATCTACACTAGACCTGTATCAGAGGTCGTGTTGCTCCTTCGTAAATAGAATGTATAGTGGTATAAAACATTATGCCTGTTTGATTGTGGACTATTACTGACACCTGGTGGCGATGGGAAAATGCTGCGCGTCATCAGTTTGGGCACTTCCGGTTTACGATGTTAGTCCAGTTCATGAGACAATGAGAAGTAGACAAGTTGTGTTAGCACTTACAAGCCTTGGAAAAGATAAGTCTGTAAGTAAACTGTTTAACTTGTTAATGTAACTCAACATTAAGGTGGAAAGTGGTTAATTTTGATAGTAAGATGTGTATTGAAAAACGATTTTTGTGCACTGTTTTAATGGATGTTTGAGGACTTAAAATGGCTGCCAGTCGTATATTTACACCATCGAAATACTTTCAACACTCAGCAGTATTTGTTTGATGATAATGCTGTATATTAAGTTCAAGTTAAAGTACCAATGATTGTCACGCACACACTAGGTGTGGTGAAATTTGTCCTCTGCATTTGACCCATCACCCTTGATCACCCCCTGGGAGGTGAGGGGAGCAGTGGGCAGCAGTGGGCAGCAGCGTAGCCGCGCCCGGGAATCATTTTTGGTGATTTAACCCCCAATTCCAACCCTTGATGCTGAGTGCCAAGCAGGGAGGTAATGGGTCCCATTTTTATAGTCTTTGGTATGACCCGGCTGGGATTTGAACTCACTATTTGTGTAAAGCTAGTGTTTACACATTGTGTATTACATTTCAGTATGTTAATTGAATCATATAGCTTATACATTGTCATTGTGTGTATTTCAGTTTTACAAAAAATAACAGTCCAGTGCAAGACAAAGCAAAGATAAAAAAAAGACAAAGCAAAATCAACAACAATAAAGAGCCTAAATGGATTCAACCATTTCTTTGATTCAGCCAATCAACCTATCCCCAGGTGCATGTCTTTTGAGGTGGGAGGAAGCCGGTGTACCCGGTAGGGAACCCACGGAGTCACGGGGAGAACATGCAAACTCCACACAGAAAGATCCCGAGCGCAGGATCGAACCCAGGACCTACGTATTGTCAGGCAGACGCACTAACCCCTCTACCACTGTGCTGCCCCAAAGCAATAATATACAAAACAAAATAATTTATAAAATAAAAAGTGTACCGAATTGTTAATAAAAAAGTCAGTCAAAAAGTCTTCCTCTCTGTAAATGATGAATTCATGAGGGTCATGCAATTTCCTTTTGGTCAATTCAGCTGTAAATAACAATATATAAATAATAAAAGTCAGTGTTTATCAGTAAAAAACAATATATCAATAATAAATGTCAGTGTTTATCTGTAAATAATATATCAATAATAAATGTCAGTGTTTACCAGTAAATAATATATCAATAATGAATGTCAGTGTTTATCTGTAAATAATATATCAATAATACATGTCAGTGTTTATCAGTAAATAATATATCAATAATATATGTCAGTGTTTCTGTAAATAACAATATATCAATAATAAATGTCAGTGTTTATCTGTAAATAATATATCAATAATACATGTGAGTGTTTATCTCTAAATAATATATCACAAATAAATGCCAGTGTTTATCTGTAAATAATATATCAAAAATAAATGTCAGTGTTTATCTGTAAATAATATATCAATAATACATGTCAGTGTTTATCTGTAAATCATATATCAAAAATAAATGTCAGTGTTTATCTGTAAATAATATATCAAAAATAAATGTCAGTTTATATGTAAATAATATATCAATAATAAATGTCAGTGTTTATCAGTAAATAATATATCAATAATAAATGTCAGTGTTTATCTGTAAATAATATATCAATAATAAATGCCAGTGTTTATCTGTAAATAACAATATATAAATATTAAATGCCAGTGTTTCTCTGTAAAAAAAACAATGTATAAATAAAAAATGTCAGTGTTTACCTGCAAATAATATATCAATAATAAATGTCAGTGTTTATCTGTAAATAATATATCAAAAATAAATGTTAGTGTTTATCCATATGTGGGCTCTGTACCGAGGATGTCGTTGTGGCTTGTACAGCCCTTTGAGACACTTGTGATTTAGGGCTATATAAATAAACATTGATTGATTGATTGATTGATCTGTAAATATATCAAAAATAAATGTCATTGTTTATCTGTAAATAATATATCAATAATACATGTCAGTGTTTATCTGTAAATAATACATCAAAAATAAATGTCAGTGTTTATCTGTAAATAATATATCAAAAATAAATGTCAGTTTATCTGTAAATAATATATCAATAATAAATGTCAGTGTTTATCAGTAAATAATATATCAAAAATAAATGTCAGTGTTTATCAGTAAATAATACATCAATAATAAATGTCAGTGTTTATCTGTAAATAATGTATCAAAAATAAATGTCAGTGTTTCTGTAAATAACAATATATCAATAATAAATGTCCGTTTTTTTGTAAATAATATATCAATAATAAATGTCAGTGTTTATCTGTAAATAATATATAAATAATACATGTGAGTGTTTATCTGTAAATAATATATCAAAAATAAATGCCAGTGTTTATCTGTAAATAATATATCAAAAATAAATGTCAGTGTTTATCTGTAAATAATATATCAATAATACATGTCAGTGTTTATCTATAAATAATATATCAACAATAAATGTCAGTGTTTATCTGTAAATAATATAGCAAAAATAAATGTCAGTTTTTCTGTAAATAATATATCAATAATAAATGTCAGTGTTTATCAGTAAACAACAATATATCAATAATAAATGTCAGTGTTTATCTTTAAACAATATATCAATAATAAATGTCAGTGTTTATCAGTAAATAATATATCAATAATAAATGTCAGTGTTTATCTGTAAATAATATACCAATAATAAATGTCAGTGTTTATCAGTAAATAATATATCAATAATAAATGTCAGTGTTTATCTGTAAATAATATATCAATAATAAATGTCAGTGTTTATCTGTAAATAACAATATATAAATAATACATGTCAGTGTTTCTCTGTAAAAAAACAATATATAAATAAAAAATGTCAGTGTTTATCTGCAAATAATACATCAATAATAAATGTCAGTGTTTATCAGTAAATAATATATCAATAATAAATGTCAGTGTTTATCTGTAAACAATATATAAATAATAAATGCCAGTGTTTATCTGTAAATAACAATATATAAATAATACATGTCAGTGTTTCTTTGTAAAAAAAACAATATATAAATAAAAAATGTCAGTGTTTATCTGCAAATAATACATCAATAATAAATGTCAGTGTTTATCTGTAAATAATATATCAATAATAAATGTCAGTGTTTATCTGTAAATATATCAAAAATAAATGTCAGTGTTTCTGTAAATAATATATAACATTTCAGTGTTTTTGTAAATTATACATCAATAATAAATGTCAGTGTTTATCAGTAAATAATATATCAATAATAAATGTCAGTGTTTATCTGTAAATAATATCAAAAATAAATGTCAGTGTGTCTGTAAATAACAATATATAAAAATGTCAGTGTTTCTGTAAATAACAATATATCAATAATACATGTCAGTGTTTATCAGTAAATAATACATCAATAATACATGTCAGTGTTTATCAGTAAATAATATATCAATAATAAATGTCAGTATTTATCTGTAAATAATATATCAATAATAAATGTCAGTGTTTATCTGTAAATAATATATCAAAAATAAATGTTAGTGCTTATCTGTAAATATATCAATAATACATGTCAGTGTTTATCAGTAAATAATATATCAATAATAAATGTCAGTGTTTATCTGTAAACAAACAATATATACAGTAAATAATAAATGTCAGTGTTTATCTGTAAATAACAATATATAAATAATAAATGCCAGTGTTTATCTGTAAATAATATATAAATAATGTCAGTGTTTATCTGTAAAAAAACAATATATAAATAATAAATGTCAGTGTTTCTGTAAATAATATATAAATAATAAATGTCAGTATTTATCTCACGCTGACAACACGAACACATTGGCTTTAGCGTTAGCTTGTTAGCATTAGCTTTCCGTTCACTGGGGTTGAGGCTATTAACTACACAAATGGAGTGTCACTGACTACTTTTATAACATGTAATAAAGTAAATAGTTAATATTTAATGTTATTTACTTTCGTTCCAGTCGTGTGCTGCCTCATTTATTTCACATTTATCCAAGGAAGTCAGAGTAGTTAGCAGCTGAGGTCGTTGCTTCGAGTCCAGCTTCATATTCCTCTGTGAACACGTTTAAAGGAGTCCGTCCACTTCTTGTAGCTTCGTGTAGTGAAATTATGTTTGTAAAAATGATAAAACAACAATAAACTGCATATAGTTTAAAGACTACGACTGAGTAAAAAACAGTCAAAAATAGTTCCAGTTTAGCACAAAGATGCCCCACAAAAGTTCCTGCAAGTCTAAAGTTTCTTTTGATTGTTGTCAAGTCTGTGTTGTAACAGAAATACACAAGAAATAATAAATAAATAAGTCGCCGCTTATATTCCAATCGTGGGTTTGAAAAAAAATACATTTTAGGAACGCCCCCAACAGTGTTCAACCAATCAGCTTTCGACAGCACAGCCGGCCACCGGAAAAAGTTCCTGGTCGCTTGGAAAAGTCCCACCTAGCTAGGAGGAACTCTGGAAGGTTCCTGAAGAACTAAATCTACCCGCTTTTTGGTGCAAACACAGGGGGAACTTTATTAAGTGGGAAAGTTCCTGCAGTGGCCTGTTTAGCCAAATTTGGAGCCAGCTTCCACAGCTCGTGGGTCCATGACGATGACTTCTGTTTTGTTTGATCAGCCGTTTTACTGCCGTGTGACAGGGACCGTTTGGAAACAGTTATGTAAATAAAAAATTACCAAAATCTTTTGTACCTTTATACATCTGTGGCGTATAGTGCCGTGCGGCTAATATATGCACAAATATGTATTCCTTCTAACATTTGGTGGGTGCGGCTTTATAGTCTGGAAAATACGTTACACTGGTGCTACATTATTTTGATTTTTTTCATTAAAGCATTATTTTACCCGCACATCACGTCTTGTCTCTGCATCCTGGGGTCACATTGACAACACCAAGAGCACCCCATAACATGTCTCCCAATAGTAAGGAATCTTTTTTTTTTTTTTAAATTAAAAAAATTAAATAAAGAAATACTGAATTATTTTTATGGGTAATCAAAAAAATATAATTTTTTCTAAATACTTGTACCTGTCACGGTCTAGCATGGCATTGGTATTTCGTGTTCCCAGAATGCATAAGGAAAGGAAGCAGCGTGCAGGTAAGACTCTTTTAGTCAGTCTACCCCAGGGCAGCTGTGGCTACGAAAGTAGCTTACCACCACCAGGTGTGAATGAATGATGGGTTTTTAACATGTAAAGCGACTTTGGGTACTT
This sequence comes from Entelurus aequoreus, assembly GCF_033978785.1. Taxonomy (NCBI): domain Eukaryota; kingdom Metazoa; phylum Chordata; class Actinopteri; order Syngnathiformes; family Syngnathidae; genus Entelurus; species Entelurus aequoreus. The sequence goes on from NC_084734.1 coordinate 19,964,991, forward strand.
AGAAAAGCGCTATATAAATCTCAGGTATTATTATTATTATTATTTTAACTCAGCAAGGAAATGCAATCACAAGCAAGAATAGCAACATGAAGAGTTTGCAACATAGACAAGAGCTAGTGACATTAGCATACTGCTAACATGAAACAACAACAACAACAGCTGCTTACCTGAACGCGAGCAGTCGCGTGAAGCGAACAATGACTCTGCACACAAGGCAGGATGAAACAGGTGTATAAAGCTCCCTGATTAGCGATCAGGAGCAGGTGAGCCTCATGATCACTAATCAGAGGCAGGTGTGTTTCATCAGCGCCCCTAGCAACCAGAGGGAAACAAATGAAGGGAGTGCTGAAACAGACAACAAAGGCAAAACAGGAAATTACAGGTCATGACAGTACCTTATTCCATTTCTGACATTTCCTGAAAGTTTCACCAAAATCCGCTTATGACCTTTTGAGGTATGTTGCTAACTAACAAAAAAAACCCACAACAACGAAATACCTAACCTCCTGGCATAAGTGATTAATGAAAGGATGAATAAAATTGCCAAGTCCATGCATGTTTTTTTTTTTTTTTGTTTGTCTGACGCTTCCAAAAACACTGCAAGAGGGTTCACTCTTTGCATTCGTGTCAGCAGATAGGCACTTTTGTTCCATAGCGAAATAAGATCTTGGGAGTGAACTCTCTCGTCAGATATCCGATCTGTTTGTCTCTGTGGGTGGAGGCGGGGGCCGCTAGCATACACAGAGAAGTTCAAACATAAAGTATCAGGCCCAAAATTGAATTACCTGTTCTTTAACCCAGTGTTTTTCAACCTTTTTTGAGCCAAGGCACATTTTTTTGCGTTGAAAAAATCCAGAGGCAGACCACCAGGAGAAATCATTAAAAAACGAAACTCAGTTGACAGTAAAATGTCGTTGTCACACTTGTTGGCTATGACTATCACTATAGCTCTTGTCTCAAAGTTGGTGTACTTTCACAACCTGTCACATCACGCCGTGACTTATTTGGAGTTTTTTGCTGTTTTCCTGTGTGTAGTGTTTTAGTTCTTGTCTTGCGCTCCTATTTTGGTGGATTTTTCTCTTTTTTTTGGTGTTTTCCTGTAGCAGTTTCATGTCTTCCTTTGAGCGTTATTTCCCGCATCTACTTTGTTTTAGCAATCCAGAATATTTTTGTTGTTTTTAATCCTTCTTTGTGGGGACATTGTTGATTGTCATGTCATGCTTGGATGTACATTGTGGACGCCGTCTTTGCTCCGCAGTAAGTCTTTGCTCCGCAGTAAGTCTTTGCTGTCGTCCAGCATTCTGTTTTTGTTTCTTTGTAACCAGTTCAGTTTTAGTTTTGTTCTGCATAGCCTTCCCTAAGCTTCAATGCCTTTTCTTAGGGGCACTCGCCTTTTGTTTATTTTTGGTTTAAGCATTAGATACCTTTTTACCCGCACACTGCCTCCCGCTGTTTCCGACATCTACAAAGCAATTAGCTACCTGCTGCCACCTACTGATATGGAAGAGTATTACATTGTTACTCTGTCGAGCTCTAGACAGCACAGACACTCAACAACAACACATCATTTGCAGACTATAATTACTTGTTTGAAAAAAGATATTCTTAACCCAAATAGGTGAAACTAGATAATCTCCCACCCCACGGCACACCAGACTGTATTAGCACAGTGGTTGAAAAACACTGCTTTAACCTATTTTGCAAATTTCCTGAAGGTTTTATCAACATCTGGCAATAACTTTTGGAGTTATTTTGCAAACTGATAAACAAACACCAACATGTACATGACCTGCTGGAACATAAATGTCAGTCGTAGAATTGCAAGGTGACACAAATAGAAGATGCTTATTAGGTCCAGGTTAGAAATATTTCCGGACAAACACAAATATATCTGATTTTATTAGATTTGGATTCAGTGCAGCGACGCCACAGTCGGTCTGGACTAGGGTTGTACCGATACCAATATGTTGGTACCGGTACCAAAATGTATTTCGATTATTTTCTAAATAAAGGAGACCACAAAAAAATGCCATTATTGGCATTATTTTAACAACAAATCTCAGGGTACATTAAACATATGTTTATTATTGCAGGCGAAGAACAATTCTGTCCTTAAAGGCCTACTGAAACCCACTACTACCGACCACGCAGTCTGATAGTTTATATATCAATGATGAAATCTTAACATTGCAACACATGCCAATACGGCCGGGTTAACTTATAAAGTGCAATTTTAAAATTCCTGCTAAACTTCCGGTTGAAAACGTCTTTGGATGATGACGTATGCGCGTGACGTAACCAGTGAAACAGAAGTATTGGTACCCCATTGAAAACAATACAAAAAGCTCTGTTTTCATCTCATAATTCCACAGTATTCTGGACATCTGTGTTGGTGAATCTTTTGCAATTTGTTTAATGAACAATGGAGACTGCAAATAAGAAAGTTGTAGGTGGGATCGGTGTATTAGCGGCGGACTACAGCAACACAGCCAGGAGGACTGAGAGATGGATAGCAGACGCGCTAGCCGCCGAACTCTCCTTAACTTCCTCCGTCTCCGGGCCGCCAACCGCATCTGTGATCGGGTGAAGTCCTTCGTCGCACCGTCGATCGCTGGAACGCAGGTGAGCACGGGTGTTGATGAGCAGATGAGGGCTGGCTGGCGTAGGTGGAGAGCTAATGTTTTCAGCATAGCTCTGTGAGGTCCGGGTGCTAAGTTAGCTTCAATGGGGTCGTTACCAACAGCATTGTTAACCTTCGCCAGCCTGGAAAGCATTACCTGTCCATGGTTTAATAGTATTGTTGATTTTCTATCCATCCTTCCAGTCAGGGATTTATTTGTTTTGTTTCTATATGCAGTTAAGCACGATGCTATCACGTTAGCTCGTAGCTAAAGTGTTTCGCCGATGTATTGTCGTGGAGATAAAAGTCACTGTGAATGTCCATTTCGCGTTCTCGACTCTCATTTTCAAGAGGATATAGTATCCGAGGTGGTTTAAAATACAAATTCGTGATCCACAATAGAAAAAGGAGAAAGTGTGAAATCCAATGAGCCAGCTTGTACCTAAGTTACGGTCAGAGCGAAAAAGATATGTCTTGCACTGCATTCTAATCCTTCACTCTAACGTACCTCATCCACAAATCTTTCATCCTTGCTGAAATTAATGGGGTAATCGTCGCTTTCTCGGTGCGAATCTCTGTCGCTCCATTGTAAACAATGGGGAATTGTGAGAAGTCCTTCCTTCGGTGACGTCACGCTACTTCCGGTACAGGCAAGGTTTTTTTTATCAGCGAGCAAAAGTTGCAACTTTATCGTCGATGTTCTCTACTAAATCCTTTCAGCAAAAATATGGCAATATCGCGAAATGATCAAGTATGACACATAGAATGGATCTGCTATCCCCGTTTGAATAAAAAAAATTCATTTCAGTAGGCCTTTAAATAAAATAGTGAACATACTAGACAACTTGTCTTTTAGTAGTAAGTAAACAAACAAAGGCTCCTAATTAGTCTGCTGACGTATGCAGTAACATATTGTGTCATTTATCTACCTATTATTTTGTCAACATTATAAAAAAAATTATAATTGATCTATTTGTTAATTTACTGTTAATCTCTGCTTAATTTCTGTTTCAACATGTTCTATCTACACTTCTGTTAAAATGTAATAATCACTTATTCTTCTGTTGTTTGATACTTTACATTAGTTTTGGATGATACCACACATTTAGGTATCGATCTGATACCAAGTAGTTACAGGATCATACATTGGTCATAATTTAAGATCTCATGTGTCCAGAGACGTATTTGCTGAGTTTATGAATATAATATGAATTAAAAAAAATAAAATAAAATAAAAGATTTTGTGAGGATAAGAAATATTGATGCAATCATACTATCCATCCATCCATTTTCTACCGCTTGTCCCTTTCGGGGTCGCGGGGGGTGCTGGAGCCTATCTCAGCTGCATTCGGGTGGAAGGCGGGGTACACCCTGGACAAGTCGCCACCTTATCGCAGGGCCAACACAGATAGACAGACAACATTCACACTCACATTCACACACTAGGGCCAATTTAGTGTTGCCAATCAACCTATCCTACCAGTATCGACTAAATACGCTGTTGTACTTGGTATCATTACAGCGGATGTCAGGTGTAGATCCAGCCATGGCATTTGTTTACATTCAGGCGCGCCAGCTTTTGTTCGCGGCTACGCTGGTGAGCTATTGTATCCTCCTACGGTGTGTAGTGAAGCATGTTTAGCTATTCCTCGTCCTGCAGTGATAATGACACTTGTAAGAAACGTACTTTATTTGTCGCCATGGAGGCCAGGATTAGTGATTTAGAAGTAGCTAAAACACTGCCAACTATGGATAACTAGCTAGTCATGTCTAAAAGCACCTTTTCCTGAGGGCGTTTTATTGTTATAACGTCACCTTTATCTTTAGTTTTTAGGCCAAAATGCGTCCGTTCTCCCTTTTCAGTCTACACCAGGGGTGGGCAATTAATTTTTACCGGGGGCCGCATGAGCAACCCGAGCACTGCTGGAGGGCCACATCGACAATATTTCAATTAAATTTTGCTCAATATTATTTTTGATATGTACCGTAAATAAATAATAATAATAATAATAATAATAATATTTAATAATAATAATAATACTTTCATTTAACCTAACTTAACTTTATACCAAAAGCACTGCTATGGAAATAATTTGTACCCCTTTCAGAGATCACATTTAGTTCCCCTTAAACATCCTCATGTTGCACAATGAAATGTAAGCATAGGATGAAGTGTGCATTCCTGTAACTTTCTCTAGTAACAGCATTCCATGATTAATATCAATAAATTAACATTAATAATAAATGACAGTAAAATAAGCACACGTATGACTGAGGAGTCATAGTGTAACTTTGTGTGGTGTTTGAGTTGTCAGACTTTTTGTGTGGCCATAAACGCACCAGTGGTTTAGTGCTATGCGTGTTGGTGACAGATGACAAGTTGGTTTTGGCCTGGTTTGTACGGCAGAAAATGACTAGTTTTTCGAGATAGAAGTGTTTTACTCATGTTTTTGGTGTGGTTATGGCCGAATATAAACAGTTTTGCTCAATAAAATGATCAATATAATTCCTGGCCTTGAAGCATCTCGATAGACGTTACAATAATTGAACGGTGTTGACGAACACCGTTAGGGCCGCTTTTTGTCACTGTCACTCAAAGTTGCATTGCAAAATTACACAGAATAAATGTGTTTATTTTGTTTAGAATTCAGATGGGATTTGATTTGGTGCACGGCATATATTTGCTGTGCGCAGAGGACGCTTAAGCAGTGCGCAATTGCGCAGGCGCGCACCTTACAGGGAACGTTGCTGGGCAGTCCATGTCTTGTTGAAAACATGCCATTCGTCATCAACTTTTCTCTTTTTAGCGTCTCGGGTGTAAACCGTGCACCTTCACTCACAGGTTACACACGGACATACGCCCATAAATAACACTTCTCAAAATAAAAGCAGCACTGTTGTGTTGCGCGCACGACATAGATGTTTTTTCAACTTTATTTTGTAATTTGTGATTGCAGCTGTTCACATTCACTCACAATCACGCACGCGCATACGTCCACACGGAAGTAATACAAATAACGCTTTTCAAAACGAAAGCAGCACCGTTGTATTGCACGCTCGACATAGATACTTTTTAAAATGTATTTTGTAATTTATGATTGGCCTCACGCGGGCCGGACAGGGACGCACAAAGGGCCGGATGTGGCCCGCGGGCCGCAGAATGCCCAGGTCGTGTCTACACACTGTGTCTGCTTGTAAATACTCTGTGTGCGCGCGCTGCCGAACATGCTCCTCTGCTCTTTAAAACCAGCAATGTCACGACGTGACGTCATGCCCGGGAACCGGTACTTTTCAAACAGGGTATAGTACCGTTTTTGATTCATTAGTACCGCGATACTACACTGGTATACCGTACAACCTTAGTCTGGACTGTAGAAACAAAAGAGTTGTGAGACGATGGCATCATTTCCCCGTTACAGCTTGGAGTACAAAAGGTGTTGGTTTTGGTCAGATGTTCGGTCACTGATGATGCACCGTGGTCTCCTTCAGGAAGGGGACTGCATTTTTACCAGAGATCAGCGCGAGAGTATGTTCAACATTTTCGAGCACGGATGCAAACAGTACACCCAGGGCACGCGTGAAGCCCTCTGACAGGCAGCAGGTGATAGCGCCACGGCCAGCTGCTCTTTCCCCACCTCCGCTCAGCTGTCCGAGCCCAGAGCAGCCTTTGAACAGCCTATTACCCGGACGCACCACCGGGGGAGAGCAATCAGCTCCAGAGGTACATCTCCCTCACACCAGATGGTGAGGGAGATGAATGGAGCCATTACATTATTGCAGGATAATTCCTCAGATGAAGCTAAATAAAAAGAAAAATAAGTACTGTCCTACCTCTTATTTCCTCCTTTGCTATCTGAATGGAAATTATCCTGGTATACTTTTACTAGATGGAGCGAACAGTCGGCCCATTTTCAGCACAACACAGAACGAATGCGACATTTTTCATTTTATCAATGAGTGGAATAACAGTCCAGCTACTCAGGCAAATCATATTGTTGATGCCCATACTATTGATAATCAATCAATCAATCAATCAATCAATCAATCAATCAATCAATCAATCAATCAATCAATCAATCAATCAATCAATCAAAGTTGACTTATATAGCCCTAAATCACGAGTGTCTCAGAGGGCTGCACAAGCCACAACGGCTCAGATCCCACATCAGGGCAAGAAAAAACTCAACTCAATGGGATGACAATGAGAAACCTTGGAGGGGACCGCAGATGTGGGGACCGACCACTGGGCGACCGGTACAATGGACGTCGAGTGGATCTAGCATAATATTGTGAGAGTCCAGTCCATAGTGAATCTAACATAATAGTGTGAGAGTCTAGTCCATTGTGGATCTAACATGATAGTGTGAGAGTCCAGTCCATAGTGGATCTAGCATAATAGTGTGAGAGTCTAGTCCATTGTGGATCTAGCATAATAGTGTGAGAGTTCAGTCCATAGTGGATCCAGAATAATAGTGTGAGAGTCCAGTCCATAGTGGATCTAACATAATAGTGTGAGAGTTCAGTCCATAGTGGATCCAGCATAATAGTGTGAGAGTCCAGTCCATTGTGGATCTAACATAATAGTGTGAGAGTTCAGTCCATAGTGGATCCAGCATAATAGTGTGAGAGTCCAGTCCATAGTGGATCTAACAAAATAGTGTGAGAGTCCTGTCCATAGTGGATCTAACATAATAGTGTGAGAGTCCAGTCCATAGTGGATCTAACATAATACTGTGAGAGTCCAGTCCATAGTGGATCTAACATAGTACTGTGAGAGTCCAGTCCATTGTGGATCTAACATAATAGTGTGAGAGTCCAGTCCATAATGAATCTAACGTAATAGTGTGAGAGTCCAGTCCATTGTGGATCTAACATAATAGTGGGAGAGTCCAGTCCATTGTGGATCTAACATAATAGTGTGAGAGTCCAGTCCATAGTGGATCTAACATAATAGTGTGAGAGTCCAGTCCATAGTGGATCCAGCATAATAGTGTGAGGGTCCAGTCCATAGTGGATCTAAAATAACAGTGTGAGAGTCCAGTCCATAGTGGATCTAGCATAATAGTGTGAGAGTCCAGTCCATTGTGGATCTAACATAATAGTGTGAGAGACCAGTCCATTGTGGATCTAACATAATAGTGTGAGAGTTCAGTCCATAGTGGATCTAACATAATAGCGTGAGAGTCCAGTCCATAGTGGATCCAGCATAATAGTTTGAGAGTCCAGTCCATAGTGGATCTAACATAATAGTGTGGGAGTCCAGTCCATTGTGGATCTAACAAAATAGTGTGAGAGTCCAGTCCATTGTGGATCTAACATAATAGTGTGAGTGTCCAGTCCATAGTGGATCCAGCATAATAGTGTGAGAGTCCAGTCCATAGTGGATCTAACATAATAGTGTGAGAGTCCAGTCCATAGTGGATCCAGCATAAAAGTGTGAGAGTCCAGTCCATTGTGGATCTAACATAATAGTGTGAGAGTCCAGTCTATAGTGGATCTAATATAATAGTGTGAGAGTCCAGTCCATAGTGGATCTATCATAATAGTGTGAGAGTCCAGTCCATTGTGGATCTAACATAATAGTGTGAAAGTCCAGTCCATAGTGGATCTAGCATAATAGTGTGAGAGTCCAGTTCATAGTGGATCTAACATAATAGTGTGAGAGTCCAGTCCATAGTGGATATAACATAATAGTGTGAGAGTCCAGTCTACAGTGGATCTAACATAATAGTGTGAGAGTCCAGTCCATAGTCGATCTAACATAATAGTGTGAGAGTCCAGTCCATAGTGGATCTAACATAGTAGTGTGAGAGTCCAGTCCATTGTGGATCTAACATAATAGTGTGATTGTCTAGTCCATAGTGGTTTTAACATAATAGTGTGAGAGTCCAGTCCATAGTGGATCTAACATAATAGTGTGAGAGTCCAGTCTATAGTGGATCTAATATAATAGTGTGAGAGTCCAGTCCATAGTGGATCCATCATAATAGTGTAAAGTCCAGTCCATTGTGGATCTAACATAATAGTGTGAAAGTCCAGTCCATAGTGGTTCTAACATAATAGTGTGAGAGTCCAGTCCATAGTGTATCCAGCATAATAGTGTGAGAGTCCAGTCCATTGTGGTCTAACATAATAGTGTGAGAGTCCAGTCCATTGTGGATCTAACATAATAGTGAGAGTCCAGTCCATAGTGGATCTAACATAATAGTGTGAGAGTCCAATCTATTGTGGATCTAACATAATAGTGTGAGAGTCCAGTTCATAATGAATCTAACATAATAGTGTGAGAGTCCAGTCCATTGTGGATCTAACATAATAGTGTGAGAGTCCAGTCCATAGTGGATCTAACATAATAGTGTGAGAGTCCAGTCCATAATGAATCTAACATAATAGTGTGAGAGTCCAATCTATTGTGGATCTAACATAATAGTGTGAGAGTCCAGTCCATAATGAATCTAACATAATAGTGTGAGAGTCCAGTCTATAGTGGATCTAACATAATAGTGTGAGAGTCCAGTCCATAGTGGATCTAGCATAATAGTGTGAGAGTCCAGTCTATAGTGGATCTAACATAATAGTGTGAGAGTCCAGTCCATAGTGGATCTAGCATAATAGTGTAAAGTCCAGTCCATTGTGGATCTAACATAATAGTGTGAGAGTCCAGTCCATTGTGGATCTAACATAATAGTGTGAGAGTCCAGTCCATTGTGGATCTAACATAATAGTGAGAGTCCAGTCCATAGTGGATCTAACATAATAGTGTGAGAGTCCAATCTATTGTGGATCTAACATAATAGTGTGAGAGTCCAGTCCATAATGAATCTAACATAAAAGTGTGAGAGTCCAGTCCATTGTGGATCTAACATAATAGTGTGAGAGTCCAGTCCATAGTGGATCTAACATAATAGTGAAAGTCCAGTCCATAGTGGATCTAACATAATAGTGTGAGAGTCCAGTCCATAGTGGATCTAACATAATACTGTGAGAGTCCAGTCCATAGTGGATCTAACATAATACTGTGAGAGTCCAGTCCATAGTGGGGCCAGCAGGAGATCATCTTGAGTGGAGATAGGTCAGCAGCGCAGAAACATCCCCAACTGATGCACAGATGAGTGGTCAGCCCTGGGTCCCGACTTTGGACAGCTAGTGCCTCATCTGTGGTCACCGAATCTGTGCCCCCCGCCTGGAGAGGGGGGCAAAGCAGAAAAGAAACGGCAGATCAACTGGTCTAAAAGGGGGTTCAATTTAAACACTAGAGCAGTGGTCCCCAACCACCGGGCCCCGGCCCGGTACCGGTCCATGGATCGATTAGTACTGGGCCGCACAAGAAAAAAAATAAAAAAATAAAAAAATAAAAAAATAAAAAAATAAATAAATAATTAAAAAAAAGAAAGATATATATATATATATATATATATATATATATATATATATATATATATATATATATATATATATATATATATATATATATATATATATATATATAAATATATATATATATATATATATATTTTTTTTTAAATTAAATCATCATAAAAAACACAAGATACACTTACAATTAGTGCACCAACCCAAAAAACCTCCCTCTCCCATTTACACTCATTCACACTCATTCGCACAAAAGGGTTGTTTCCTTCTGTTATTAATATTTCTGGTTCCTACATTATATATCAATATAGATCAATACAGTCTGCAGGGATACAGTCCGTAAGCACACATGATCGTATTTTTTTATGACAAAAAAAACAACAAATCGAGGATTTTTGAAATAAACGGAAGGTGGAGCCGGTAATTTACCATGAGGTCAGGATCGAGGTTAGGTCTTTTGAGCAGAGGATGAACCACCGCTTTTTTGAATGCTAGGGGAACAGTGCCAGAGGAAAGTGATACGTTTATAATATTTAGCACTGATGGACCTAATATTACAAACAGTTGCTTGATAAGTTTCCCAGGAAGTGGGCCAAGTAAACATGTTGTTTGTTTTATCCCACTTACACGCCGTAATAATTCCTCTAATGTTATTTAATCAAAAAGAGAGAGACTATTTTGGAGGGCAGTATCCGTCGTATATACAGTCGTATCTGTGTTAATAAAACCCGGTTGTAGCTGGGATGTGTTGTCTTTAATCTCCTTTCTAATGAGTTAAATTTTCTTATTAAAGAAATTCATAAAGTCATCTGCCGAGTGGGTGGAGCTACTGGGAGGAGTCCTTTGTTGGGCTAGCGATGCTACTGTACTGAACAAATATTTAGGATCGTTTTTGTTGGGGCGGATGAGATTTGAGTAGTAATTAGCTTTAGGTAAGGTAAGCATGCGTTTATAAGTTATGAAACTATCACTCCATTCTTGATGGAAAACCTCGAGTTTGGTCACGGGTCATTTGCGTTCCAGCTTTCTACATGATAGTCTAAGAGCTCTAGTTTCTTTTGTAAACCATGGGGTACACCTTTTAGGGGCCTTTTTTTTTTACTTTAGCGGTGCTATACTATCAATGGTGTTGCGCAGGGCGTCGTTAAAGTTGTTAGTGAGGTTATCAATAGAGCCCACATATTTTGGGAATGGCGCCATTACCGAAGGCAGTAGGCCAGCAAGAGTCATCGTTGTGACAGCATTAATGTTGCGGCTGCTAAAGCAGTGATTATTATTAGCTTGTTGACAATGAGTCAGAACTTCAAATTTTCTAAGGTAATGATCGGACATTACTTTAGTATATGGGAGTATCATAACTTTTGACGTGCTGACACCCCTGATAAGCACTAGATCTATCGTATTACCGTTGCGATGCGTGGGTTCATTTATTATTTGTGTAAGACCACAGCTATCAATTATAGTCTGGAGCGCCACGCATGGAGGGTCTGATGGGTATTCATATGGATATTAAAGTCCCCCATTATAATTCTATTGTCGGCGTGCGATCAGGGACGAACTCTGAGAATTCACTGATAAAGTTTGAATAGGGCCCAGGGGGGCGGTAGATAATAGCCAGGTAGAGAGGCAGCGGTGCGACAGACCTCATAGTAAGCACCTCAAATGATTTATATTTATTACTTAGGTTAGGGGTAAGTTTAAGGTTTTCATTGTATATTACTGCGACCCCCCAACCCCTTTTAAGGGGACGAGCAATATGCACATTCGTATAGATAGGAGGAGATGCCTCGTTCAGCGCAAAACAATTGTCTGGTTTGAGCCAGGTTTTGCTGAAACCAATGACGTTAAGATTGTTGTCTCTAATGACCTCATTAACTAATAATGTTTTAGGAGACAATGATCTTATGTCTAAAAAAAACATATTATAGGTAGTGGGCTGTTTTGAGGAATTTTTGTTAAAGTTATCCGTAGTAGTAATATTAATAATGTTCCATTTATTTTGCGTAGTGCGCTTTAAATAATTTCGACCATATCTAGGAATTGATATGATGGGAATCTTCAGATTGTTTGCTTGGTGCTGCGAAAAACTGAACGGGTCATAATTTGCCACCTCAGTAGAATGCATGTCCACCTCTGGCACAGTCACTGAAGAAAAAACATTATGGGAGTTGTGTATTATTCTAGGAGAAATGCTATGTGTGTAGGGGTTTTCCAGCCTGGCGCTGGTTAGTTCTAGTTTAACTGACTCCTCACCCAGACTAACAGACACTGTAATTGCCTGTGACCGGGCTTGCTCTAGTGTAGTTATTCAAGTGTGACTCAAACAATAAACTATGTTCCTAGGCAGGATGATGGCGCCTTCCTGGTTAGCGTGAAGGCGGTCCCTCATCAACAAGCCCGGAAGAAAGAGGGCCAATTATCAATAAACGTTAGTCCCTGTTGTCTACAAAAACTAGCAGCCACTTGTTAAGTGAGACTAATCTGCTATATCTCTGATCATTGTCTCTTGCAGGCAGGGGGCCAGAGACAAGTACTCCATGCCTGGACATCTTTCTAGCAAGATTACAAGTCCTGGCTATGTTCCTCTTTGTAATCTCTGACTGTCTAATTCTAGTGTCATTGGAGCCAACGTATGCACCTATGTTCGCATAGCCTGTCGTACGTGTTTACTAGGCCTGTTGCGAGTTAGCTCCCTAAGATTACCTTCAATGTCAGGTGCTTTGGCCTCGGGAATACACTTAATTGTGGCTGGTTTGCTAAGATTTATGTTTCCGGTGATGGAGTCCCCTATGACTAAAGTGTGGTGCCCTGTAGACTGGGGTGTAGGACTAACTAAAGGGCTAAATCTATTATGCGTCTCAACCGGTTCACCGTTGCTTATAGGCTGCTTAGGGCTGCTATAAGCTGGGCTAGTTAGCTTGCTACAGCTAACGGTAGCAGATGTGTCCGCAACGTCTAAAGTTACGAGATTACTCTGCTCTAACTGGCGGACACGGCCCTGGAGCCAACCTATCCATGAGAACGGTGCACAGAGAGCAGGGAGCCATACTCACGGTGTTTCTTTCACCGAGTCGACTTCTTGCTGTCTTCAGGGAAGTGTTTGCGACTTGTGGGGAGCCGACGCCTATAATGAATAATAACAAGTACCTCTATTATCAACAATACAATTGATTCAAATGCAACAATACATATATGTAATGATAACTTCAAATACAAAAGACTGCAGATAAATGGATGGGAGGAAAGAGAAGCGAACTGTATTAACCTTGTAGATTGTTATAGTAAAATAGGTTAAGCTTTGTCAGTGTGTCGTGTGTTACCCAGTTTCCCCTAACATTAAAATATGTTTGATGAAACGGTATTATATGCATGAGTGTATGTATTCATATCTGTGTGTATATGTACAGTTTGTGCATATGTATGTTTGTACAGTGAATGTATTTGTACAGTATGTACATATGTAAGTTTGTACAGTGAATGTATATCAATCAATCAATCAATCAATGTTTATTTATATAGTCCTAAATCACAAGTGTCTCAAAGGGCTGCACAAGCCACAACGACATCCTCGGTACAGAGCCCACATACGTATATATATATATATATATATATATATATATATATATATATATATATATATATATATATATATATATATATATATATATATATATGTGTGTGTACAGTATGTGTATATGCGTGTTTGTAACAGCAAGCAAGCACCCCTTAATGTAAACAAATGCCATGGGTGGATCTACACCTGACATCCACTGTAATGATACCAAGTACAAGAGCGTATCTAGTCAATACTACTATGATTACATCAATATTTTTTATTGTGACAAAATATTTTTTATTTTCTACTTTATTTTTTTATATTATATTTATAAACTCAGAAAATACGTCCCTGGACACATGAGAACTTAAATTATGACCAATGTATGATCCTGTAACTACTTGGTATCGATCGATACCTAAATTTGTGGTGTCATCCAAAACTAGTGTAAAGTATCAAAATACAGAAGAATAAGTGATTAATACATTTTAACAGACGTGTAGATAGAACATGTTAAAGCAGAAAATAAGCAGATATTAACAGTAAATGAACAAGTAGATTAATAACCATTTTTTACAGCTTGTCCTTTATAATTTTGACAAAATAATAGAATGATAACTGACACAATATGTTACTGAATACATCAGCAGACTAATTAGAAACCTTTGTTTGTTTACTTACTACTAAAAGACAAGTTGGATAGTATGTTCACTATTTTATTTAAGGACAAAATTGTTCTTTGATTGCAATAAGAAGCATATGTTAATGTACACTAAGATTTTTTTTATTAAATTAAAGCCAATAATGCCATTTTTTTGTGGTCCCCTTTATTTAGAAAAGTATCGAAATACATTTTGGTACCGGTACCAAAATATTGGTATCGAGACAACACTATAAGTTGACTCAACTTTAATCAGTCAAAGCAACAAGATGACCTGACTGAGTTAAGAATTAAGTCCACTTTTTTTTATTTTTTTTTATAATGTCATAAAAAGTTTCATATAGTCATGATTTACAACTGCCATTAGACTTGATTTGGAAGCGCTAAAATCTACAACATGGCTGACGGGGTAGAGACACAGTCAAAGGGCCTGGAGGAGGGCTTCGGCACGTATTTAGGACATCCTATTGACTCCTTTGTAAGCAGACTTTATTGACGAGTTAGACTGCATTAAATAAATACACCTCGTCACTCATAATGATTGTGAACGATAGGCAAATTTTCCAAAAAGTGCAGGTCCCCCATATGTAAGAATATGGCCATAAATTGTACTGCTATCACGGTCAAAATTCTGTAGTCCCCTTTTGTATTGCACAGACAGTAGAATATGAATTTAAAATAATGTAATGTCAGATTTGTAAAGTGACTCCTACTTCAGTGGCGGTCCTAGCTTGACCAGTGTACACCGTTTATCAGTTATAAAGGTATTGGAAAAGAACATGATTTATTAATGCCTTTTGACATATCAGGGCCATTTAATGATGACTTGACATGAAATTATTACACATGGCTCCTTTGAGGCCCACAGACTGGAAATCACACACTCTCATAACACCTCACGGGGAACAAGGGACATGTGGACCAGTTTGACAAACTCCAATGCACACATCAATGTCCTTGAAAGGTTCTAAAGCCGGTCCAGTGTTCTATGATCAAGACGTACAACACATTGCACCTTTTGTACCCGAGGTTGGACTAACAGTCGTAGAATCCTACAGTAATGCAGGTTAGGATTTTCGGAGGAAGTGTAAAGACATTAGCAACATCTGGTAGGAAGCCCTCACAAGTAGGAGTAGAGGATAGGGGTCACAGGAAATAGGCTGACTGGCCAAGCAACAAACTGGGTGTTGTCCAAACTGGCCGGCTCCAAGGCTAAAACAAAAAAGAGCAACTGTACTCGTGTAAAAGGTATTTAAAGGCCTACTGAAATGAATTTTTTTTATTCAAACGGGGATAGCAGATCCATTCTATGTGTCATACTTGATCATTTCACGATATTGCCATGTTTTGCTGAAAGGATTTAGTAGAGAACATCGAAGATAAAGTTCGCAACTTTTGGTCGCTGATAAAAAAAAGCCTTGCCTGTACCGGAAGTAGCGTGACGTCACAGGTTGAAGGGCTCCTCACATTTCCCCACTGTTTACACCAGCAGCGAGAGTGATTCGGACCGAGAAAGCGACGATTACCCCATTAATTTGAGCCAGGATGAAAGATTCGTGGATGAGGAACGTGAGAGTGAAGGACTAGAGTGCAGTGCAGGACGCATCTTTTTTCGGTTTGACCGTAACTTAGGTACAAGCTGGCTCATTTGATTCCACACTCTCTCCTTTTTCTATTGTGGATCACGGATTTGTATTTTAAACCACCTCGGATACTATATCCTCTTGAAAATGAGAGTCGAGAACGCGAAATGGACATTCACAGTGACTTTTATCTCCACGACAATACATCGGCGAAGCACTTTAGCTACGGAGCTAACGTGATAGCATCGGGCTTAACTGCAGATAGAAACAAAAGAAATAAACCCCTGACAGGAAGGATAGACAGAAAATCAACAATACTATTAAAGCATGGATCTGTAACTACACGGTTAATGCTTTCCAGCCTGGCGAAACGAAACCATGCTGTTGCTAACGACGACATTGAAGCTAACTTAGCAACGGGACCTCACAGAGCTATGCTAAAAACATTAGCTATCCACCTACGCCAGCCAGCCCTCATCTGCTCATCAACACCCGTGCTCACCTGCGTTCCAGCGATCGACGGAGCGACGAAGGACTTTACCCGATCATCAATGCGGTCGGCGGCTAGCGTCGGATAGCGCGTCTGCTATCCAAGTCAAAGTCCTCCTGGTTGTGTTGCTGCAGCCAGCCGCTAATACACCGATCCCACCTACAGCTTTCTTCTTTGCAGTCTTCATTGTTCATTAAACAAATTGCAAAAGATTCACCAACACAGATGTCCAGAATACTGTGGAATTTTGCGATGAAAACCGAGCTTTTTGTATTGGATACAATGTGTCCGAATACTTCCGTTTCAACGATTGACGTCACACGCATACGTCATCATACATAGACGTTTTCAACCGGAAGTTTTGCGGGAAATTTAAAATTGCACTTTATAAGTTAACCCGGCCGTATTGGCATGTGTTGCAATGTTAAGATTTCATCATTGATATATAAACTATCAGACTGCGTGGTCGGTAGTAGTGGGTTTCAGTAGGCCTTTAAGGACAGTTGTCCGAGAAGACAGCAGAAGAGTGATCAGGCTCTTACTCTTACTCCTGGAGCTGCAGTCCGAGGCTCGCTGAAACAAATAAAGCTTTTTGTTCGACAATTCCTTGTTGGCGTCTTCTTGGCTCATCACCCAGCACACGACCAACAAATATACAACAGTATCTTGAAGGTAGAAAAGCACTATACAAGTATAACCCATTTATACTCTTGAAGAGACACTCCCAGGGAGGCTGGGGAGTGTGACCCCCCTCTAGCTGGAACACACCCAAAGAGGACCACCATCCCAGTCTGTCAATCCAAAGGTTCTGTTCCCGACTTCCACGCAGTATTGATCGAAGACCAGGACAGTCCCTCAACACAAAACTGCATGTCTTGAAGATTTGCACATTTGTTACCTGCACCGGTTAAACCCAAGCTGCCAGAAACAATGAACTCCGCCAGAATGTGAATCACACTTTGCTTCAAAGGATTTAGGTAAACTCTGAAACGGTGCTTATTGCTCTCTTATCCACTTTTGTCTTAATGAAAAGCATGTCCTGAATCTGTCAGGGGAGATTAGGTGAATATCATTACCATTGTCCTTTTGTCAATGTAGATTCACTGTATCCACAGGGATTACAGTATTAGCACTACACACCTCGGAAATGGAAGACGATGCTGAAAGAGAATTCTCTAGAAACAAAAGTATTTGTCATTACGTGTCATCTATTAGTCATTTAGTGATGCAACATTGGAATAGTGGACTCTTATTTTCTCACGCTGTGTTATTCGTTAACGGTATAAATGACACACATTTAAATAAAAGTACACAATGTACACATTGAGGGGGTGGACAAAAACCATGCGGCACTTTAGCGCCTCCCTAGTGGCTCCCTGGAGCTTTTTCAAAAATGCATGAAAATGGAAAGATGGAGGAAAAAAAAAAAGTTTTGTTTTAATATATTTTCTGTAGGAAGACAAACGTGAAGCGAACCTTTCTAATTGTTCGAAATCCCACTGTTTATATTAAACATGCTTCGCTGATGAGAGGATTTGGCGAGCACCGTTTTGTCCTACTAATTTCAGCGGTCCTTGAACTCACCGGAGTTTGTTTTCGTGTACAACTTTCTCCGATGCTGCCACAGAAAGATGTGTTTTATGCCACTCCTTCTTTGTCTCATTTTGTCTACCAAACGTTTTATACTGTCATACTTGCCAACCTTGAGACCTCCGATTTGGAGAGGTGGTTAAGAGGGGAGGAGTATATTTACAGCTAGAATTCACCAAGCCAAGTATTTCATATATATCATCATCATCATCGGCAGCTCAGTCTCGAGAGACCATACTGATGCGCGTCTGGAGTCTTGTCATGTTGTTTGGCATCGTCTGCTATGGCTGCGCAGTCCGATCTGTGAGTGACAGTCTTTATTGCAGTTTGTGCAAATGAATAAGGTGGCCTGGGTTTGAGGGGTTGCTGCAGTGCACTTCCTGCGTCTCCTCTTCTCTGCTGCAAGCCGATCTCTTGCCACCTCAGCTTCTGCACTGCCCTTGTGGACAGTCTGACGCCAAGCATTTCTGTCCATGGCCTGTACCTCCCAGCTCTCAGGAGAGATGTTACATGCTTTCATGTCTCTTTTGCAGACGTCCTTGAAGCGTAGTAGGGGGCGACCAGCTCGTCTGGTGCCAATGGTCAGTTGTCCATACATGATGTCCTTAGGTAGTCTTCCATCCTCCATCCGTCGGACATGGCCGAGCCAGCGGAGACGGCGTTGACTCAGCAGGGAGTACATGCTGGGGATCTTGGCGCGCTGCAGGATGTTGGTGTATGGGATGTGGTCCTGCCAGCTGATGTTGAGGATGCGCCTGAGGCACCGCATGTGGAAGGTGTTGAGCCGACGTTCTTGCTTCATATAGGTGGTCCAGGATTCACTTCCATAGAGAAGGGTGCTGAGAACGCAGGCCTGATATACACGGATCTTGGTGTGTTCTGACAGCGCTCCGTTCTCCCACACTCTCTTGGTCAGTCTAGCCATGATGGTATTTGCCTTTCCGAGACGCCTGTCCAGTTCGATGTCCAGTGAGAGGTTGTTGCTGATTGTTGATCCCAAGTAGGTGAACTCGTCCACAGTGTCCAGTCTGATGTTATCAACTGTGATGGAGGGGGCAGTACTGATGTCTTGTGCACTGATGTTGGTCTTCTTCAGGCTTATTGTGAGCCCAAACTGCTTACAAGCATCGGCAAAGCGGTCAGCCAAACTCTGAAGGGCATCCTCTGTGTGAGTCATGAGGGCTGCATCATCAGCAAACAACATCTCCCTGATGAGAACTGTCCTGACCTTGGTCTTAGAACGCAGTCGCGCCAGGTTAAACAATCTCCCATCAGACCGGGTGTGCAGGTATACACCATCAGTGGAGGAGTCGAAGGCGTAAGACAGGAGCAGGGAAAAGAAAATCCCGAAAAGGGTTGGTGCAAGTACACAGCCCTGCTTGACACCACTGTTGATACAGAATGGTTCTGAGGATGATCCGTCATACAGGACTGTGCCCTTCATGTTGACATGGAAGGAGGTCACCATGCTGCCGAGCTTTGGGGGGCAGCCAATCTTCTCAAGGAGCTGGAATAGGCCTTCCCTGCTGACCAGATCGAAGGCCTTGGTGAGGTCTATGAACATCATGTAGAGTGGCTGGCCTTGCTCTCTACTCTTTTCCTGGAGCTGTCGAAGGGAAAAGATCATGTCAGTTGTCGACCTGCCTGCTCTGAAGCCACATTGGGATTCTGGATAGACACGATCCGCGAGTCTCTGCAGCCTGTTGAGGAGGATGCGTGCATACACTTTGCCGACAATGCTGAGAAGGGAGATCCCTCTGTAGTTGTTGCAGTCACTGCGGTCACCTTTGTTTTTATACAGTGTCACAATGGTGGCGTCACGCATGTCTTGTGGGACTGCACCTTCCTCCCAGCACATGCAGAGCAACTCATACAGAGGCTGAAGCAGGGCAGGTTTCCCGTGCTTGATGGCTTCAGGTGGGATGTTATCGCTACCTGGTGCTTTGTCGTTTGGGAGGGCATCAATGGCTTTGCTGAGCTCTTCCATAGTGGGCACTTCATCTAGCTCCTCCATGATGGGCAGATCCTTCGTACCACTAAGGGCAGCATTGGAAACTGATGTTTCACGGGAGTACAGTTCTGAGTAGTGTTCCACCCATCTGGTCATCTGTTCCTCCCGGTTAGTGATCTTCTCCCCTGACAGAGATTTCAGGGGGGCAATTCCTTTTACTGCAGGGCCAAGGGCCTTTTTGATGCCGTTGTACATGCCGCGTGTGTTTCCGGACTCGGCACAGCTCTGTATTTCCTTACACAGTTGTTGCCAATATTCATTGGCACACTGTCTAGCAACACGCTGGGTGGTGTTCCGAGCCCTTCTGAGTGCTGTGAGTGTCTGTTCATTTGGGCATTCCTTGTGTGCTAAGAAGGCTGCACGTTTAGCCTCTATTTCTGGTTTCATCCTTGGAAGGTGGGCTTTGAACCAATCCTGGCAGGGATGTTCTTTCTTGCCAAACGAGGACATGGCCGTGTTGTAAATTTTGTCCCTCATGGCATTCCACTTTCCTGTGGCGTCATGATCTGGCAGGTCCTGTAGGGCTTCATCCAGGTTGGTTACATATGCGTCCACCTTAAGGGGATCTGACATGTGTACTGTGTTGATCCGGGGGCGGCCTTTTGGTTTGGAGTGATGTAGCTTGCGTGGCTGGAGACGCACTTTGCTGCACACAAGGGCATGGTCAGTGTCACAGTCTGCACTATGGTAGCTTCTGGTGATGAGGACATTGTTTAAGGCAGAGCGCCTGGTGATGGCAAGGTCGAGTTGGTGCCAGCGTTGGGACCGCGGATGCCTCCACGACACTCTGTGTGATGGTTTACACTCGAAGAAGGTGTTTGTAATGCAGAGGTCATGGTAGGAGCACAGTTCCAGCAGCCTTTGACCATTCTCATTTACCTTCCCTGTGCCATGACGTCCAAGGCAGGAGGGCCATGACTTGTGATCTGCACCTACTCTGGCATTGAAGTCGCCAAGGAGGAATAAGGGCTCATCTTTTGGGAGGCCCTTTATCAGTTCATCAAGCTGCCCATAGAACTGGTCTTTTGTGTCTTCCGATGAGGTGAGAGTGGGAGCGTACACACTGAGGATGTTGACATGACCAGCAGCAGTGGCGAGGCGGATGGACAAAAGGCGCTCGGTGCCACCTGAGGGAGGCTCCACTGCAGCCAGGAGGGTGTTTTTGATGGCAAAGCCAACACCATGCTGGCGGGGCTCTTCGGGTTCTCTGCCCTTCCAGAAGAAGGTGTAGTTCTCCTCTCTGAGGGAGCCGCTGGAAGGGAGCCGGGTTTCTTGGAGGGCAGCTATGCTGACGTTGAGTCTGGTGAGCTCTCTGTCAATGATGGCTGTCTTTCTGGTGTCTTCCACCACTCTGAGGTCATCTGAGATGCCTGTGCGCATAGTGCGCACGTTCCAGCTACCAAATAGAAGAGCTGGAGTCTTCTTTTTAATTTTCTTATTGTTTGGTGCAAAGATTTACCGTCTGCTCATCGTGCCTTTACAGTACACTAAGCTCCAGGCACCCACTGAAGCAGGCAAACGTTGGCGGGCCGACACCCTACTGACCGGGGGCTGCCCGGTTTGAGGCGGGCAGTAGTCGTCCACTGGGACACTATGATCCCTCCCACCGTCGAAGCTGACCCGTGGCGCCCCATACTTACGCCAATCAGATGGGACTTATAACCCGTAAACTGCCAGCTTCCGTGTTGTGTCCTCACTCTTGCGAGCGAGGCTGGAGTGACCTCTCCAGTTTTTGTGACCTCCATGGCGCAAGCCTGGGCATAAGGTATGGGGACTTTGGGTTGCCCAGTCGTCATATATATATATATATATATATATATATATATATATATATATATATATATATATATATATATATATATATATATATATATATATATATCCTGAAAATATGCAAACAAAACTGTGTTTAGATAATTGATACTTCAAACTTGCATAAATAAATCTTAAGGAATATAACATAACTTGGCTTCTGAGAGCTTCAAAATGTAATGACTAAAATGCTAAAGTTGTTGATAAACAAGCAATTATTTTAATAATTAAATATGTTCATTTTAAATGAATTATTATGATAATTTAAAATTAATTATTTCATATATGTTTATTTTATTGTATAATTCTATGGCTGGATGTAATAAGGAGTCAGAAAAAATACAAATAGAAATACAATTAATTTGGATGTTTTTAGCAAAATATAGTAAAAATGTATTTAGTTTTTAAAAAAAAATTAATAAATATATTTATTTTTAGGTAAGATAAACATACTAATACAATGTATCTCTAGTCTGGATGATTTAGTTCTTGCCACCCTGTTGTCTCTTCCCCAAGGATGGCTCCATTTGCTGGGCAAACGCCTGGAGATGCCCTACGTCAGGGGTGTCAAACTCCAATACAGAGTGGGCCAAAATTTAAAACTGAACAAAGCCGCGGGCCAACGTTGAACAAATTAACCTTTTAATAGGGACCCAAACAAGTTTTGCATTGAATATTGAACAAGCAAGGCTTATATAACTTTATAGTGACATGCAAAATCGAGTTTCAAATAATAATAATAAGAATTAAAAAATATCAATGGCATATCAAATACAATTTAAATAAAAATGTAAAGCCTCTTTTCTATTTGCAGCCTTCTGAGGTAAATATTAACATTAACTTTTTCCACAGGCTAATAAATTAGAAAATAAAATAACAATGAATAAACCAACCATTCAGGGCTTTAAACTGCTCAGTTTGCAACACACTGATCTAATCTGATGTGCCCAAGCCAGATACCTGCCATCTTTTCTTGGATGCTAGTTCATTAATGTCGGGGCTCAGGCTTTGAGCTGAGGCAACCTTCATTATCGAACAAAGGTGTTCATCAGTCATTATATCCCGTAGTCCACCCGGACCACAGTCTTGGGGGCGTGCCTTAAAGGCACTACCATTAACGTCCGCTTTTCATCCATTCTTACAACGTGCCGGTCCAGTCACAGAGATTTGTGCGGCTTCTGTCCGCACACAGAAGTTAATGCAACGCATACTTGATCAACAGCTATACAGGTTACACTGAGGGTGCCCGAATAAACAACTTTACAATTGTTAGAAATATACGGCACACTTTGAATCCACACCAAACAAGAATGACAAACACATTTCGGGAGAATATCCGCACCGTAACACAACATAAACACAACAGAACAAATACCCAGAACCCTTTGCAGCACTAACTCTTCCGGGATGCTACAAAATACAACCCCCGCTACCACCAACTCCACCCCCCCCCCCCCACACACACACATTCCTTGTCGCGTCCCGGAAGAGTTAGTGCTGCAAGGGGTTCTGGGTATTTGTTCTGTTGTGTTTGTGTTGTGTTACGGTGCGGATGTTCTCCCGAAATGTGTTTGTCATTCTTGTTTGGTGTGGATTCACAGTGTGGCGTATATTTCTAATAGTGTTGAAGTTGTTTATATCGTCACCCTCAGTGTAACCTGTATCGCTGTTGATCCAGTATGGTTGCATTCACTTGAGTGTGCGCGCAGAAGCCGCACATATCTCGTGACTGGGCAGCGCTCGTTGGACTGGGTGAAGATTTTCGGGAGGGGCACTGAAAATATTGAGTCTCCCAGAAGGGTTGTCAAGTATGAGAGTTGTCAATTATGAGAATTAGCGGTGAATGCGGTGTTACCGCGGCACCGCTGATTACTGTGGCGGGCCAGCTCTAGTGTTAATTTGATATTGCCTCAAAGGGCAAGTGAAATTACACGGCGGGCCAAATTTGGCTCACGGGCCAGAGTTTGACACCCATGCCCTACGTCAACAACACGGTCGGCGGCCCGTCGGTGCGCAGCTCGTAGATCGCCGCCCTCTACTTCACCCTCAGCAGCCTGACCAGCGTTGGCTTTGACAACGTGTGCGCCAATACAGACGCCGAGAAGATCTTCGCCATCTGCACTATGCTCATCGGCGGTATGCCGGACGCCTCGTATGGAATAACGTGATTGGGCAGGCACGCTGTTTATATCGTGGGAAAGTGGACGTGAAAAAAGGCTGTCCTCACTCAGGCCTGCATGGAGCTGGAGGGGGCGTGGCCTCCAGCTCTGGCTGAAAATCGGGAGATTTTTGGGAGAATATTTGTCCCAGGAGGTTTTCGGGAGAGGCGCTGAATTTCGGGAGTCTCCCGGAAAATTCGGGAGGGTTGGCAAGTAAGTATACTGTGCATGAACGCACAAAGGTGAGCTTTGTTGATGTCACACCGCGGTGAGGAGAGTCTTGTCTTGGTGTTTTCTGTCTTGTGATTTGCATGTATTATTTTGAAAAGCAACTCCTCTTGTTTCAGGTCACGGGCCCTTCCTCTTGTGTCACCAGTCTGACGTCATCCCTGACCCTTGATTGTTTCCACCTGTGCCAGATTGTCTCGATCCTTCGTGCCTGTCTTGCATCCAAGTTCTTGTCTTGCCTCGTCCCACGACCACGTCTGTTTATCCAGCATTTTTCTAGCTGTAATTTTGAGTTAACTTTTTCCTCCCTCAGAGCGACCTTTGTTATTTAACCTTTTTCAACCGCAGTGGTGAGTTATGATTTTTCCTTAACATTTCCTTCCTCAAAGTTTGAGTGAATTTTGTTTATATAATTGTTCGAATAATATTGAGTGTAGTAAGTTTTGATAGTCCTTATTTTCTTCCTCCTGTTGGAGCGCTTTTTGTTAAAGTTTTGTATAGCAGATCCGTTGCTAGTTATATTTGTCTTATTTTTGTCAATTCCTCCGTTGGAGTAATTTTTGGTTCTTTCCCTTTTTGGAAACGTTTTTTGATATCATAGTAGTACCTCATAGTGATTGTAAATTTTCTGCTCTGGAGGTTAAGAGTTATTTTCAAAATAAAAGCCTTATTTAGAACCTCCCGTCTCTGCATCTGACCCCCTTCATTCGCCCAAGCCTGACAGTTGATGACTTGTCGGAGTGCTAATCAGGCATATTTGGTCACTGCATGACTGCAAGCTAATCAATGCTAACATGCTATTTAGGTTAGCTGTATTGCATCAATTTGCCTCGTTTGTAGGTATATTTGAGCTCATTTAATTTCCTTTGTGTCCTCTGTGTATTTAATTTATATTTGCATGTCTCATGACACATTATCTGTATGTAATACTGGCTGCATTTCTGATAGTTCTCTGTGCGCCATGTTGTTCCAGACCACAGCAAACGTTACCCAGTTTGCAAAGATTGTAATAAATCCATTAGAAGAAGACGGCCTGTCGTTTCTTTTAACTTGGACACACACATCTATACCTTTGGCCATTCTAAGACAGTCATTTCCAGGAGTTATCTCACCCTCTGACAAGTTTTACTAATGTTTTCCAATGTTGTAAAAATGTGTAGAATAAATATTACATATCAACATTTCTGTGAACAAAGATTTGCGTCAGCCTGCGACACAGTCATTTTGATAGTAGGCTAATATAGCTTATATTGACACTTTCGTCATGTGTTGCCTTCTTTATAACACTTACAGTATATGAGGCTTTTAATTTCTGGCGGCTCTAGACCGATTACTTTTTTGTATCTGTGGTCCAATATGGCTCTCTCAACATTTTGGGTTGCTCTAGACCATGGGTCGCCAACCCGTTGATTGTGATCGACCAGTCGATCTTTGGGACCCTACCGGTTGATTGTGAAACTATTAGAAAAAATAATATTTATTATGAAAATCAGTGACACCCAAACCCGGATAATGACCAACATACTGTACCAGCAAACATACAAGAGTCAGTGAACATTGCTCCAAAGTTCGGATTTTGTGTTGATTTATTACGAATAGTAA
Organism: Entelurus aequoreus; assembly: GCF_033978785.1. Taxonomy (NCBI): domain Eukaryota; kingdom Metazoa; phylum Chordata; class Actinopteri; order Syngnathiformes; family Syngnathidae; genus Entelurus; species Entelurus aequoreus. Next base: position 19,990,674 of record NC_084734.1, read on the forward strand.
TTTCCAGGAGTTATCTCACTCTCTGAGAAGCCTCCATTTTACTAATGTTTTTCAATGTTGCAAACATTTGTAGAATAAATATTACATTTCAACATTTCTATCAATGAAGATTTGCATAGTCATTTTAATAGTAGGCTAATATAAACACATAATGTGTTGCCTTCATTATAAGACTTTTATAAGGCTTTTAATTTTTTGCAGCTCCAGACAGATTTTTTTGTATGGTTTTTGTATTTTTGGTCCAATATGGCTCTTTCACAATTTTGGGTTGCCGACCCCTGTAATAGATGATAAAATGAGCTGGAAATCTCACTAAGGTAAACGACCCTTCAATACTGAAGAAAGCAAAGCCCGTTCAGGACAACAACAATTTCTATACTGTTTTCTGCTGTTACCATATCTGAATGATTGTGTAAATATCTGAATGATCATTTAGTAAGTAAGTAAGTAAGTACATTTTATTTATAAAGTGCTTTTCACAGATAAAATCACAAAGCGCTGTGCAAAACATGGGTGATTTAAAGCAACAATTTAATTAAAACAACAGGGGCAACACCATAAAAAGGATGCAAAGGTGATTAAAAATGATAGTTAAAAGGTGCATTAACTAAAAGCTTAACTGAAAAGAGAAGTCTTCAAATGTCTCTTAAAAGTGTCAACACACTGAGGGACTGGTGCAAGTTGTTCCAGAGTCTGGGAGCTACAGACTCTGGAATGCCAGGTCTCCAAGGGTTTTAAAATGGGTTACATACTGTACTGCAGAAAAGGTCAGTTATGATGAACCATATGGAAACAATTCCTTTATTCCTAATAGGACATATTTAAATTCACTGATCTGGTACATTTTAAAACATAAATCACGCACAAAGCAAACGTCTTGCACAACAACCACAACAACAGTGGTTTAGTTATCGACCGATAACGGCAATTATGACATCGATAATTCCAATAATGAAATATCAACCGATAAAATGAGCTGATATTGATAGAGGCTAAGTGTTTGCAGTTGGTCTCTTTGTTGTGGCTTGTGTTCCCGCCTGGCTCCTCAACCCCTCCCATACAGTACGGTGGCATATTTTTGATGTGATGATACCGCGCGTGCAGCATGTTGTGTACAGAGAAAGGACTCGTAGCACCAGTCTGTAGCTTGTGAGGAGGAATCATTTCACTCGGAGTTTGCAAAACGTGTTTTGCAAAAATTAGGGGAGGTTGAAAGACAATAAGATCTGATAAACCACCTTAAAATTCACCATCGTGAAGATTGATGAAAGCTGCCTGTGCTGCCAGGCCAAGAACCAGAGTTAATAGCGGCGACCGCAGCAAAGTTAAAGCCAAAGGCCTGATGAGAAAGGGTTTAATAAGAGGCAACAGTTTAAAAAATAAAAAATAAAAAAAAACCTTAGGGCAAATGAACTTGCTGATAAATTGAGTAATTGTTTATGTTTAACTTCAAGGTCTATACGGAGGCACAGGCTTTAGTTTGTTACCTTTTATGTTTTCTTAGTAGACAAAATGCACCTTTTCATTTCAACCCTGCTTTTTTTTATGTTGAATGTTGTCACTTTAAGGGGCAGGCAATTATGGAGCAATTTTCTCACTGTCAGTAATTTTAATTGTTTGCATGAGTCGGAATTATAGTAGGAAGGATATTTGTACTAAATAATAGTTAAGTAAGGAAATATCAGCTGTGTATTTTTGTTAGAGTGTATACATTTCAGGCACAAGTGTGAACTGTTCAATTTATTTATCCTCAAAAAATCTTGTATAAATACATAAATATAAAAATTGATTATCGTTATCGGTCTGAAAATGATCTGTTATCGGTATTGGTTCAAATTTCCATAAACGTGCATCCCTACTAAAAGGACTAAAGCATGAGATAAAATATGGAAAATACGGACTAAAAAATCTAAAAGTACTAATCTGAGCCAGTTTAAGAAACAATATAAGCATATGGTGTTTACAAGGTATAAGGAAGAAGTGTTAAAACACAGCGTCTGATATCATTATGCTTATTCTTATCGCTTTATACACTATCCATTACATATTGAAATATTATTATTACATTTAATGTATGCCAAGTATTTTCAGTATAAAGTGTTATTTTTACTTCTGTAATTTACTCTCATCAAAGTACTATTTGTTTGCAAATCTAACAGTACTCACTACCAAACATTTTCTGTTAACTTTCACCCTTTTTTCCAAATATATTTGTCTCACTGAATCAGCTTCAACTACTCATTGTTGTCCTTTTCATTTTTAAAAGAATGGTAAACTGGTTATGTCAAAAACAGGAAGTCATCAAAGTACTAGTAATTGCTGCTAATTACAACATAGTTCTGTTTTGAGACATGTGATATGTACTTATGTTTATGTAAACTCAGCTTGCCTGCTCTGAAAAGTGCATTAAGAAAAACAAAGATCCTATTTTGGCTCACATAGACGACGAGAACATTAAAGGAGCCATATGTAAGAATTGTATGTCAAGTCATCATTAAATGGCCCTGATATGTCAAAAGGCATTAATAAATCATGTTCTTTTCCAATACCTCTATAACTGATAACAATAGTTAAGTCAGGATATGCTCATTTCAAAATTAGATTTACAGCCCCGAAATCTTGTTATTGTTTTCATTTGCTATGCATGCTCTACTTATTTTCACCAGTATAACGATTGCTAGCGTTGGATGTAGTTGGTTTTATTCTTTGTTTTCTGATAGTACAACAATAACCATATGATTGCCATTTGGTGTGATATTGTACGCAGGCATGACGTACATCTTCCTGAAAATAGCCTCATTCTGTGTAAAATGTGTTGGTTAGAGATTTGTTATTGTCAAAAAGCTTGTCTATTCAGCTATTATTACATATGGCACCTTTAAAGCAATGTTCACACTGCAGGTCGATTCCGTTTTTTTTGCCCCTATGGACCTATTTCGGCTTTTTTCATCTCAATGTGAACAGTAATGTTCCGAATTGTTTCCAAATTTGACACAGGCATCTTTATTATACGGATATAGATCAGATATGTATCTGATACGACTTAAGTCTGAACGATCGGGTCACGTTAATCCGACCGATATGCATCAAAAAGCGATAATAAAAAAAATAAAATAACAATTTGTTCATGACGTCTTTGCATGGTGAGTACAAAAGAGGCCAGTCAACTTCTGAGGGATTGCCTGTGCTTTTAGCTCAGTAATCAGCACGCTCGCCTCTCACTCAAGTGACATAAAATATGCCTTTTTTGTTAAAAAACAAACAAAAAACAAAAAAACGTTTTTATATGGCAAACACAAAATATGCAATATTTTGCCCAAAAAATATTTCAAAGTGAAAAATTTCATGTGATTTAATTGGAGCCATGAATATGTCTATAACTCATAACACCATTGACTTTGATTCATTATTATTTTTGAGAAATTAAGGATTAAAAAAATAAATACAAATAAATTACACTAACATTTTCAGGGATGCAAAAGTGTTAAAAATAAGTCATACATTTGTTTTATTCTCTTTTACTTTCAACACTTAAATCGCTGGATCAACTTTAGATCTATTTGTTATTATTTTTTATTATTATTTTTTATGTTTTTTTTGTCTGTTTTATACCTTTTTTTTTATTTTTTAAATAAAATATGCAATAAATGTTTCACCTTTTTAAAGAATATGCATCGCTGCAAATTAAAATGATCATGAAGTCATATTGGATGATGTCATATTGACCATGCCCCTATCGCCACTTATATAGTGGTTATCTAGGGAAAACCCTCTAGTTAAATATTTTAGCACAATGGAAACATGTTAAAATGACATCCACATCTATCATATGATCAGCTCTTCAAGCTCTGGCTCAAAAGTTTAGGGAAATTAAAGCTAGCAGGCCTCGGATAGTTTGGCCCGAGCTGAACTTTGCTCCATTTCCTGCGGTGCAAAAGTGTGTAGTTGTGTTGCTAAAATACCTAGTTCCTGCGCTTCAAAAAGGACTTACTGTAGGTCTTTTCCAGATCTAAACCCCATTGAGCACATGAGGTGCATTCACAATGTCCGTAACAATCTTTAATCAGCAATCACTTCTACTCAAAAAACCCAGTTTTCGATGAATATTCACGGTTGTCCCGATACCAATGTTTTGTTACCGGTCCCGGTACCAAAATGTATTCCGATACTTTTCCATACTTTTCTAAATAAAGGGGACCATAAAAAAATGGCGTTATTGGCTTGATTGTAACAAAAAATCTAACAGTACATCAAACATATGTTTCTTATTGCAATTTAGAAATTAAATAAAATAGTGAACATTAGAGATGTCCGATAATATCGGACTGCCGATATTATCAGCCGATAAATGCTTTAAAATGTAATATCGGAAATTATTGGTATCGGTTTCAAAAAGTAAAATGTATGACTTTTTAAAACGCCGCTGTGTACACGGACGTAGGGAGAAGTACAGAGCGCCAATAACCCAATCACATAATATCTACGGCTTTTCACACACACAAGTGAATGCAAGCCATACATGGTCAACAGCCATACAGGTCACACTGAGGGTGGCCGTATAAACAACTTTAACACTGTTACAAATATGCGCCACACTGTGAACCCACACCAAACAAGAATGACAGACACATTTCGGGAGAACATCCGCACCGTAACACAACATAAACACAACAGAACAAATACCCAGAACCCCTTGCAGCACTAACTCTTCCGGGACGCTACAATATACACCCCCCGCTACCTCCCACCTCAACCCAGTCCCCCACAACCCCGCCCACCTCAACCTCCTCATGCTCTCTCAGGGAGAGCATGTCCCAAATTCCAAGCTGCTGTTTTGAGGCATGTTAAAACAAATAATGCACTTTGTGACTTCAATAATAAATATGGCAGTGCCATGTTGGCATTTTTATCCATAACTTGAGTTGATTTATTTTGGAAAAACCTTGTTACATTGTTTAATGCATCCAGCGGGGCATCACAACAAAATTAGGCATAATAATGTGTTAATTCCACGACTGTATATATCGGTATCGGTTGATATCGGAATCGGTAATTAAGAGTTGGACAATATCGGAATATCGGATATCGGCAAAAAAGCCATTATCGGACATCTCCAGTAAACATGCTAGACAACTTGTCTTTTAGTAGTAAGTAAACAAACAAAGGCTCCTAATTAGTCTGCTGACGTATGCAGTAACATATTGTGTCATTTATCTACCTATTATTTTGTCAACATTATTAAGGACAAGTGGTAGAAAATTAATTATTAATTTACTTGTTCATTTACTGTTAATATCTGCTTACTTTCTGTTTTAACATGTTCTATCTTCATTTCTGTTAAAATGTAATAATCACTTATTCTTCTCTTGTTTGATGCTTTACATTAGTTTTGGATGATACCACACATTTAGGTATCGATCCGATACTAAGTAGTTACAGGATCATACGTTGGTCATATTCAAAGTCCTCATGTGTCCAGGGACGTATTTCCTGAGTTTATAAACATAATACACATTTTTGAGAAAAAAAAAAAGTTTGTGTGATGCTAAAAATGGTTTACATGCATTTGTTTACATTCAGGAACGCTAGCTATTGTATCCTCCTACGGTGTGTAGTGAAGCATGTGTAGCTATTCCTCGTCCTGCAGGGATGATACTTGTAAGAAACGTACTTTGTCGCCACGGAGGCGAGGATTAGTGATTTAGAAGTAGCTAAAACACTACCGACTGCGGATGGACGTAAGCCGTTAGCTAGTTAGCTACTGTATGTCTCAAAGCACCTCTTCCTGAGGGCGTTTCAGTGTTATAACTTCACCAAATGCGTCCGTTCTCCCTTTTCTGTCTATACACTGTGTCTGCTTGTAAGTAATCCGTGTGCGTGGGCTGCCGAACATGCTCCTCTGCTCGTAAAACCAGCAAGGTGAGTGAAAAGCAAATTTTATTTCCACTCGCATACAAAACATTCTAACTTGGATTGTTTCCCTGGCTTCGAGACTCTCCCGAAGGACAGTGCAGCAAAGACACGACAAACTCCCTTCTCACGGACACACACCTGTTGTTGTTGACTTTGGACTGACTATCGGCTGCACAACATCAAGGCCGCGGAACAGAGACACGCGGCAGGCTTACACACACACACACACACACACACACACACACACACACACACATGCATCCACAAAAAGTATACGCCACACACACATACCCCACCCCCAATCCAACACCCTTGACGCAAATCCCATAGGATAGATGGACGGATGGGCAGCGCCTGAAGAGCTGCAGCCTGCCACCATGGCCCCCCCACTCCCTCCCCTCTGTTGCTAGATATCTCAAGATGTACGTTGTAATATGTATATGTACTTTGCTATAGAGTTTTTTTCCCCAGTCTAGATTGTATTTTTATTTTTTTTTACTCATCCTTCCCTAGCGTTTACCTTTTTCCCATCTTTTATGGGGCGCCTTGTGGCGACCCATCAGCGTTCCTGTTCTGTAACCCTGTACACTGTTTGTTTGTCTAATCTTGAACGGGTTTGTGCTGAAACCAAAGTTTTGTTGTACTTGTGCAATGACAATAAAGCATACTTGCCAACCCTCTCGATTTTCCCGGGAGACTCCCAAATTTCAGTGCCCCTCCCGAAAATCTCCCGGGGCAACCATTCTCCCGAATTTCTCCCGATCTCTACCCGGACAACAATATTGGGGGCGTGCCTTAAAGGCACTGCCTTTAGCGTGGTCTCTCACCTGAAAAGGAGACTATTATATATGTCTCCGTTTTCCATAGGTTTATCTATAACCCATAAAGTAGGCAGGCACAGAACTATTTCTCAGCGTGTGTTTATTCCAGCCGGCACGTTAATACACTGACACACAACATCCGGATTCCCATCATGCATTGCTTCAAAACTACGGCAAGTAGTAATGTCCAAAATCATAACAGAGACGAAGCAGAAGAACGAAGAAGAGACATGGCGACGACGAGTAAGAAGAAGAAGTACGCTTGCAAGTTCCGAAATGATTGGAAAAAATAATTTCAGTTAATCCAGGACAGCTCGAAGAAGGAAGGGGTATGCTGCCTGCACATTTTGTAGATCAGACTTTTATGTGTGTGTATATGTGCATGCACTTTTTGCGTTGGATGAAAAGAGCACAGCTCCCTCCCCCCATTCTCAGCACATTATATAGAGGCACTATAGAGAGCCTGCTGACCAACAGCATCTCTGTCTGGACTGGAGCCTGCAATGCCTCAGACTGGAAGTCTCTGCAGAGAGTAGTGAGAACGGCGGAAAAGATCATCAGGACTCCTCTTCCTCCTATCCAGGAGATCGCAAAAAGCCGCTGCCTGACCAGGGCTCAGAAAATCTGCAAAGACTCCTCCCACCCCCACCAAGGACTGTTTTCACTGCTGGACTCTAGAAAGAGGTTCCGCAGCCTCCGAAGCAGAACCTCCAGGTTCTGTAACAGCTTCTTCCCTCAGGCCGTAAGACTCTTGAACGCATCATAATTAAATTATCCCCTCAACTCCCCCCAAAATGGATTAACTCGCTGGAATAAAAAAGACAATATAACATTCATCCATAAACGTGGACACATGTGAAAAAGTGCAATATATTTATCTGTACAGTAATCTATTTATTTATTTATATATATTTATTTGTTTTATATATATATTTATATATATTTATTTATTTATATATGCACCTTATTGCTTTTTTATCCTGCACTACCATGAGCTTATGTAACGAAATTTTGTTCCTATCTGTGCTGTAAAGTTCAAATTTGAATGACAATACAAAGGAAGTCTAAGTCTAAGTCTAATGTGTAAATAAATGAACACTGAAATTCAAGTATTTCTTTTATTTATATATATATATATATATATATATATATAATGAAATAAATGTATATAAATATAGCTAGAATTCACTGAAAGTCAAGTATTTCTTTTATTTATATATATGTATATATATATATATATATATATATATATATATATATATATATATATATATATATATATATATATATATATATATATATATATATATATATATATAATGAAATAAATGTATATAAATATAGCTAGAATTCACTGAAAGTCAAGTATTTATTTTATTTATATATATATATATATAATAAAATACATATATATATATATATATATATATATATATATATATATATATATATATATATATATATATATATATATAGCTAGAATTCACTGAAAGTCAAGTATGTATTTTATTTTATATATATATATATATATATATATATATATATATATATATATATATATATATATATATATATATATATATACATATATATATAATAAAATAAATAAATATATATATAGCTAGAATTCACTGAAAGTCAAGTATTTATTTATATATATATATATATATATATATATATATATATATATATATGTATATATATATATATATATATATATATATATATATATATATATATATGTATATATATATATATATATATATATATATATATATATATAAATATATATATATGTATGTATAATAAAATAAATATAAATATAAATAGCTAGAATTCACTGAAAGTCAAGTATTTATTATATATATATATATATATTAAAATAAATATATATATATATATATATATATATATATATATATATATATATATATATATATATATATATATATATATATATATATATATATATTAAAATCAATATATATATATATAGCTAGAATTCACTGACAGTCAAGTATTTATTTTATATATATATATATATATATATATATATATATATATATATATATATATATATATATAATAAAATACATATATATATATATATATATATATATATATATATATATAGCTACAATTCACTGAAAGTCAAGTATGTATTTTATTTTATATATATATATATATATATATATATACATATATATATAATAAAATAAATACATATATATATATAGCTAGAATTCACTGAAAGTCAAGTATTTATTTATATATATATATATATATATATATATATATATATATATATATATATATATATATATATATATATATGTATGTATAATAAAATAAATATAAATAGCTAGAATTCACTGAAAGTCAAGTATTTATTATATATATATATATATTAAAATAAATATATATATATATATATATATATATATATATATATATATATATATATATTAAAATAAATAAATATATATATATATATATATATATATATATATATATATATATATATATATATATATATATATATAGCTAGAATTCACTGACAGTCAAGTATTTATTTTATATATATATATATATATATATATATATATATATATATATATATATATATATATATATATTAAAATAAATATATATATATACATATATATATATAGCTAGAATTCACTGACAGTCAAGTATTTATTTTATATATATATATATATATATATATATATATATATATATATATATATATATATATATATATATATATATATATATATATATATATATATATATATATATATATATAAGAAATACTTGAATTTCAGTGAATTCTAGCTATAAATATACTCCTCCCCCCTTAACCCCGCCCACCTCACCTCCCAATCTCCCGAATTCGGAGGTCTCAAGGTTGTCAAGTATGCAATAAAGACCTACCTACCTACCTACCTACCTACCTACCTACCTACCTATAGTACCGAATATGATTCATTGGTATCGCGGTACTTTACTGGTACCGGTATACCGTACAACCCTAATTCCTAGTACCGGTAGTCCACAATCTAAATGTTGTAAGTCCCCATGGTGACCGACATGTTCGTCACAGTCCGAGGTGGACTCTTCCTCTGAGTGCATTCACACTCTCTCCTCCAGGGTCTATCTTCAGCTGTCACACAAAGCTAGACGTCCGCATAACGGGCGTACCTAAATAAAAACAAACGGCCGGTCTTCATCCCCATGACGACCATATGATCCACCGTGGCCTTCGCTTTGATTAAGGCCTCGTTAGCGTGAGCAAGGGAAAAAAAAGAAAGAAAATCCTCGCTTTAACGCCACAGGCCCGGCTGTCATGGCAACATCGATACGTGCGTCCTAAGATGAACAGTATGGCTTTGTATGTGACTCACAAACGCAAACTGGTGAAGCCGTGTGCAGTCGCAATGTGTGAGTCACTGCTTTGCTTTCATTGGTTTTAAACGTGTAGAAACGAGGCGCAGGCCATCAAGGAATGAAACCCCAATGCTCCAAAGTCTTAACTCTAACCTACTTTTTCATTATTCGCCGTGGACTATAGGCCGCAATGCGTGATGTTTAATAAGCTTGCAGTGACCTCAGTGGTTGTTAGATGATGAGTCAAAGTCTGAATCAAGGCAAAATAGTTGGAATTCAGAGCTTCACTACGCTCAAAAATATATAAATATTTAAACTAGAAAGGTGATGTCTTATGCCTCGCGGGAGCAAGGGCAGAAAACCCGGTTTTAATTCTAAGAAAACAGACAACCCCATCTGCCAGTGCCTCCAGACACCTTGAGGGCTCAATAAAAAAAATGTAAAAAAAACAGCCATCGTAAAGTTTTATTTCAGTTTTAACTCTAATTTAGACCATTTGGCTTGCTCTGTTGAATACATACAACAAACAATACCGTGGCAATATCATTACCGGTAATTACTTCTTAGTGTAGGAACGATAGACAACATTCCAAAAAAAGTACAGATCCCGTCTTAATAAGTCTACTCATACCACCTTTGGCTTTGATTCATTTTTTTTTAGATTAAAAAAAATAAAAATAAAAATCCCACAAAAATTTGAAGGGATGTGTTCAAAATAAGCCATACATTAGTTTTATTTTGTTTCACTTTCAACACTTAAATCGCTGGATTGAGCCGTTGATTAATAGTTGTTTTTTTTAAAACATGTTTTATGCCTTTTTTGTTGAAAAAAACCACATTTTTTTATGGCAAACACAAAATATGCAATATTTTGCCTAAAAACATATTTCAAAATGAAATATTTAATGTCATTTAATTGGCGCCATGAATACGTCTATAACTCATGACACCATTGACTTTGATTCATTATTATTTTTGAGAAATGACGGATTTAAAGAAAAATAAAATAAAATAAAAATCCCACTAAAATTTGAAGGGATGTGTTAAAAATAAGTCATGCATTAGTTTTATTTTGTTTCACTTTCAACACTTAAATCGCTGGATCTATCCATTGATTATTATTTTTATTTATTTAATGTTTTATGCCTTTTTTATTGGAAAAAAAATATTTTTTTTTTTATGGCAAACACAAAATATGCAATATTTTGCCTAAAAAAATATTTCAAAATGAAATATTTAATGTAATTTAATTGGCGCCATGAATATGTCTATAACTCATGACACCATTGACTTTGATTCATTATTATTTTTGAGAAAGGACGGATTTAAAGAAAAATAAAATAAAATAAAAATCCCACTAAAATTTGAAGGGATGTGTTAAAAATAAGTCATGCATTAGTTTTATTTTGTTTCACTTTCAACACTTAAATCGCTGGATCTATCCATTGATTATTATTTTTATTTATTTAATGTTTTATGCCTTTTTTATTGGAAAAAAAAAATATTTTTTTATGGCAAACACAAAATATGCAATATTTTGCCTAAAAAAATATTTCAAAATGAAATATTTAATGTCATTTAATTGGCGCCATGAATATGTCTATAACTCATGACACCATTGACTTTGATTCATTATTATTTTTGAGAAATGGCGGATTTAAAGAAAAATACAATAAAATAAAAATCCCACTAAAATTTGAAGGGATGTGTTAAAAATAAGTCATGCATTAGTTTTATTTTGTTTCACTTTCAACACTTAAATCGCTGGATCCATCCATTGATTATTATTATTTAAAAATTTTTTTTAATAGCAAACACAAAATATGCAATATTTTGCCTAAAAAATGTTTAAAAATGAAATATTTTATGTAATTTAATTGGAGTCATGAATATGTCTATAACTCATAACACCATTGACTTTGATTCATTAATATCTTTGATAAATGACGGATTAAGAAAAAAACAAAACAAAAATCCCACTAAAATTTTCAAGGGATACATATAACGCTGCGAAAAACCCTGAAGACACATAAGATCAAGATAGGCTGCCTGAGGAAACCCGTGGTGCAACGCACAGGGCCAGTACCTTGTACGGCCCTGATGAGACGGAGGAGGACCCTGGCCCGGACACCCCCCACAGTGCCTGGAACCTCCAAGCACCACCGGCGCAACCCCGGGGCAGACCGTCGGAGGGGGGACGGGTGGCGTGGAGCGCTACCTGGACACAAGTCGAGGGACTGATCACCCTCGGTTGGGTCGCCCGGGAGAGGGTGTTTGATTAAGACCCGAAACACCCTATGACCCCGGGAGAATCACTGATGATGTGTCCAGGTTGCACCGTAAGGTGTATTTATGAAACCGTGTTAAAAATAAGTCATACATTAGTTTTATTTTATTTTTCACTTTCAACACTCAAATCGCTGGATCAACTTTTGATCTATTATTAGTTATTATTAGTTTATTTTATTATATTTTTTGTCTGTGTTATGCCTTTTTTGTAAAAAAAAAATATATACAATATTTTGCTCAATAAATATTTCAAATTGAAATATTTAATGTGATTTAATTGGAGCCATGAATATGTCTATAACTCATAACAACATTGACTTTGATTCATTATTATTTTTGAGAAATGACGGATTAAAAAAAAAAAAGAAAACAAAAAAAATCCCACTAAAATTTGAAGGGATGTGTTAAAAATAAATCATACATTAGTTTTATTCTGTTTTACTTTCAACACTTAAATCTCTGGATCTATTTGTTGATTATTATTTTTTTGTTGTTGTTTTTTCTATGTTTTTTGCCTTTTTTGTTGGAAAAAAACTATGTTTTTTTATGGCAAACACAAAGTATGCAATATTTTGCCTCAAAAATATTTCAAAATTAAATATTTAATGTAATTTAATTAGATCCATGAATATGTCTATAACTCATAACACCATTGACTTTCATTCATTATTATTTTTGAGAAATGACGGATTAAAAAAATAAAAAATCCCACACAAATGATCAGGGATGCAAAAGTGTTAAAAAAAAAAGTCATACATTAGTTTTATTTTGTTTTACTCTCAACACTTAAATTGCTGGATCAACTTTAGATCTATCTGTCCATTATTATTTTGTATTATTAAATGTTTTTTGTCTGTTTTATGCCTTTTTTGTTAAAAATAAATATGCAATATTTACCCCCAAAAAATATTTCAAAGTGAGATATTTAATTTGATTTAATTGGAGCCATGAATATGTCTATAACTCATAACACCATTGACTTTGATTCATTATTATTTTTGAGAAATGACGGATTAAAAAGAAAAACAACTAAAATAAAAATCCCACTAAAATTTTTAAGGGATGCAAAAGTGTTAAAAATAAGTCATACATTAGTTAAAACATTTTTCACTTTCAACACTTAAATCGCTGGATCAACTTTAGAGCTATACGTTGATTATTAGTGTATTTTATTTTTTTTATGTTTTTTGTCTGTTTTATGCATTTTTGTTAAGAAAACAACAACAAAAAAACGTTTTTATATGGCAAACACAAAATTTGCAATATTTTGCCCCAAAAATATTTCAAAGTGAAATATTTAATCTGATTTAATTGGCGCCATGAATATGTCTATAACTCATAACGCCATTGACTTTGAGTAATTATTATTTTTGAGAAATGACGGATTAAAAATAAAATAAAATAAAAAATAAAATCCCACTAAAGCTTGAAGGGATGTGTTAAAAATAAATCATACATTAGTTTTATTTTGTTTCACTTTCAACACTTAAATCGCTGGATCTATCCGTTGATTATTATTATTTTTTTTTTATTTTTTTTAATGTTTTATGCCTTTTTTGTTGGAAAAAAATGGTTTTTTTATGGCAAACACAAAGTATGCAATATTTTTCCTCAAAAATATTTCAAAATGAAATATTTAATGTAATTTAATTGGAGCCATGAATATGTCTATAACTCATAACACCATTGACTTTCATTCATTATTATTTTTGAGAAATGACGGATTAAAAAAAAAAAAATCCCACTAAAATTGTCAGTGATGCAAAAGTGTTAAAAATAAGTCATACATTAGTTTTATTTTGCTTCACTTTCAACACTGAAATAGCTGGATCAACTTTAGATCTATCCATTGATTATCTTTTATTATTTTTTAAACGTTTGTCTGTTTTATGCCTTTTTTGTTAAAAAAAAAAACAAAACGTTTTTCTATGGCAAACACAAAAAATGCATTTCTTTCAACACTTAAATCGCTATATCAACTTTAGATCTATCCGTTGATTATTATTTTGTTTTATTTTTTTAATGTTTTTTGTCTGTTATGCCTTTTTTGTTAAAAAACAAAAAAACAAAAAAAACAAACGTTTTTATATGGCAAACACAAAATAAGCAATATGTTGCCCAAGAAATATTTCAAAATGAAATATTTAATGTGATTTAATTGGAGCCACGAATGTCTATAACTCATTGATTCTGTTAGGGCTCAGACTCCTTCCGCCCACTCAAATTTTGAGGGATGGAAAAGTGTTAAAAATAAGTCGTACATTAATTTTATTTTGTTTTACTTTCAACACTCAAATCGCTGGATCAACTTTAGATCTATCTGTTGATTATTATTATTATATATATTTTTGTTCATGTTTTTTGTCTGCTTTATGCCTATTTGTTAAAAAAACTAACACAAAAAAAACAAACAAAAAAACGTTTTTATATGGCAAACACAAAACATGCAATATCTTGCCCAACAAATATTTCAAAGTGAAATATTTAATGTGATTTAATTGGAGCCACGAATATGTCTATAACTCATAACACCATTGACTTTGATTCATTATTATTTTTGAGAAATGACGGATTAAAGAAAAAAAAAAATCCCACTAAAATTTTCAGAGATGCAAAAGTGTTAAAAATTAGTCATACATTAGTTTTTATTTTGTTTTACTTTCAACACTTAAATCGCTGGATCAACTTCAGATCTGTCGATTATTAGTTTGTATTTTTTATTTTTATTTTTTTTTCTGTTTGGGGGGGATGGTATGTTTTTTTTCTTTTTCTGTTTGTCATAAAAAAACACAATCATGTGTGCTTACGGACTGTATCCCTGCAGACTGTATTGATCTATATTGATATATAATGTAGGAACCAGAAATATTAATAACAGAAAGAAACAACCCTTTTGTGTGAATGAGTGTAAATGGGGGAAGGAGGTTTTTGGGGTTGGTGCACTAATTGTAAGTGTATCTTGTGTTTTTTATGTTGAATTAATACAAAATAAAAATAAAATAATTTTTTGTATTTTATTTTTTTAATTTCTTGTGCGGCCTGGTACCAATCGATCCACGAACCGGTACCGGGCAACAGTATGTGGAACTAATTTAAGGAATGGATTAAGCAACGAAATCAAACAATGTACTAATATGATCCAGTTTAAGAAAGTCTTCAAATTTAAAAAGTTTACAAAGTACAAAGAAGAAGAACCGTGATCGACATTTTGAATTTATTGATACTTTTATTTATCTCACCATATGAAATTTAAAAAAATACTTTACTAATGATTTATTTATTTTTAAATGTTATTACTTATGGAGTATATTGTGAACAAATTGAGAACAGGAAGTGAACAAAAGTGTTAGCAACTGCTATGTAAAGGGGTAGGATTAATAAGCTCCGCTTCTTCCTACTCCTTTTCGAACATGTTGAATAGAGAAACTGGAAATTGTGATGCATCAAGTTGGATGCATGCATGTTCCAAATAAACTCAACTCAGTCATGATTAGCTTAAAAAAGACCCCAATATTTTTACACAATTTTACTGTCAGAACATCATGTTTTTTTTACGTGAATGCATGTCTTTTTATTTTTCTTTTTTTTGCACAAAACTTGGAAACAACGTGCTTGTTCTATTTTTGGCCAAAGTAAGACAAAGAAAATAATTTGAAGTTGTCTTTATTTTTTATTTTTAAATGCCATTAATTTAATAGTCCGGCCCGCGTGTGCACAGATTTTCCCTCCATGCGGCCCCTGAGCTAAAATGAGTTAGACACCCCTGCTATACACCATTAATTCAGCATTTGCAATGTTTTTTTTAAATTGTATTTATTTTTTTGTCGTCCTGTCCAGCTCCTCAGGCAAATCCTATTGTTGATGTAGTACTTTACAAAAAAGAAGTGTGGGATACTTCTCTTGTTGCCTTATTTGTATTTGACTTTATTAAATGTATTTATATTATCATTTAGTGCAGCCGGGCCGGAGCAGGATGGGATAGAAAGAGGAAAAAAAGGAAGACAGAGAGGGAAATTGTGGGGATAAGACAGAGAGACAAAAACCAACAACAACAAACACAACAATAACAACGACAACAACAACAATAGAACAGCATCAGCAAATAGGATATGAACAAATATGATGGTAAAAGTGATAGCAAAGAAGCAGTTAGTGAAATTAATAATACTACAGAAATGACAATGAACATTATTACACTACAAATGGAGCAATACAAATACCAATAGAAATAGCGCTATTGATAATGAATAATAACAATAGTTTAGCTCTATTATCAACAATACAATTGTTCAAATGCAACAATACATATACGTAATGATAACTAGAGATACAAAAGAAAGCAGATAAATGGAGGGGGAGAAATAGAAGCCAGCTATATTAACCTTGTAGATTGTTATAGTAACAATAGGTTAAGCTTTGTCAGTGTGCCATGTGTTACCCAGTTTACCCTAGGGTAACAACGTTAATATATGTTTGATGAAACGGGATTATATGCATGAGTATATGTATGTATATGTACGTGTATATGTACAGTATGTATATATGTATGTTTGTATAGTAAATGTGTATGTACATGTATGTGTATATGTATGTTTGTATAGTAAATGTATATGTACATGTATGTGTATCTGTATGTTTGTATAGTAAATGTATATGTACACTACGTGTATATGTATGTTTGTACAGTGATTGTATATGTACATGTATGTGTATATGTATGTTTGTACAGTGATTGTATCTGTACATGTATACACTACCGTTCAAAAGTTTGGGGTCACCCAAACAATTTTGTGCAATAGCCTTAATTTCTAAGAAAAAGAATAGACTGTCGAGTTTCAGATGAAAGTTCTCTTCTTCTGGCCATTTTGAGCGTTTAATTGACCCCACAGAAACTCAATCCGCTCAAAGGAAGGTCAGTTTTGTAGCTTCTGTAACGAGCTAAACTGTTTTCAGATGTGTGAACATGATTGCACAAGGGTTTTCTAATCATCAATTAGCCTTCTGAGCCAATGAGCAAACACATTGTACCATTAGAACACTGGAGTGATAGTTGCTGGAAATGGGCCTCTATACACCTATGTAGATATTGCACCAAAAACCAGACATTTGCAGCTAGAATAGTCATTTACCACATTAGCAATGTATAGAGTGTATTTCTTTAAAGTTAAAGGCCTACTGAAACCCACTACTACCGACCACGCAGTCTGATAGTTTATATATCAATGATGAAATCTTAACATTGCAACAAATGCCAATACGGCCGGGTTAACTTATAAAGTGCAATTTTAAATTTCCCGCTAAACTTCCGGTTCGAAACGCCTCTAAGGGTTGACGTATGCGCGTGACGTCAATCATTGAAACGGAAGTATTCGGACACCATTGAAGTCAATACGAAATAGCTCTGTTTTCATCTCATTATTCCACAGTATTCTGGACATCTGTGTTGGTGAATCTGTTACAATTTGTTCATTGCATTATGGAGAAAGAA
Source organism: Entelurus aequoreus (assembly GCF_033978785.1). NCBI lineage: Eukaryota > Metazoa > Chordata > Actinopteri > Syngnathiformes > Syngnathidae > Entelurus > Entelurus aequoreus. Next base: position 20,008,575 of record NC_084734.1, read on the forward strand.
GCTGAGCAAGCAAAGAAGAAAGTTGTCGGTGCGAAGTGTCTATTTTGCGAGGGAAGTCAGCAACAACACGTACACAGCCGGCGCTTCTTTGTTTACATGCCCGAAAGATGCAGTCAAGATGGAAGAACTCGGACAACAGAGACTCTTACCAGGAGGACTTTGATTTGGATACACAGTTGCGATAACGTGAGTACACAGCTGCGCTTCCAAACATTTGATCGCTTGCTATAACTAGCTCGAGCTAGTAACTAGGAGCTAGGAGCTAGCATTAGGATTAATTTGTGGCATATTAAATATAAGCCTGGTTGTGTTGTGGCTAATAGAGTATATATATGTCTTGTGTTTATTTATTGTTGTAGTCATTCCCAGCTGAATATCAGGTCCCACCCGCGCGCTTCCAAACATTTGATTGCTTGCCTGTACGTGCGTGTCATGTACGTAACTTTGATTAAATATATAAGCTTTATGAACCTTGGGTTAGGTGAACGGTTGTTTGGGCTGAGTGAGTGTGTGTGTTATGCAGGTGTTTGAATTGTATTGGCGGGTTATATATACGGGATCCCGTCCATATTACCCGCTCGAGCTATAACTAGCTCGAGCTAGTAGCTAGTAGCTAGGAGCTAGGAGCTAGCATAACAAACACCTAGGTGATTTTATGCGGGATTAATTTGTGGCATATTAAATATAAGCCTGGTTGTGTTGTGGCTAATAGAGTATATATATGTCTTGTGTTTATTTACTGTTGTAGTCATTCCCAGCTGAATATCAGGTCCCACCCGCGTGCTTCCAAACATTTGATTGCCTGCCAGTACGTGCGTGTCATGTACGTAACTTTGATTAAATATATAAGCTTTATGAACCTTGGGTTAGGTGAACGGTTGTTTGGGCTGAGTGAGTGTGTGTGTTGTGCAGGGGTTTGAATTTTATTGGCGGGTTATATATACAGGATCCCGTCCATATTACCCGCTCGAGCTATAACTAGCTCGAGCTAGTAGCTAGGAGCTAGCATAACAAACACCTAGGTGTTTTTATGCGGGATTAATTTGTGGCATATTAAATATAAGCCTGGTTGTGTTGTGGCTAATAGAGTATATATATGTCTTGTGTTTATTTACTGTTGTAGTCATTTCCAGCTGAATATCAGTTCACCCCCGGCTCTCACAGCATATTCCACTCCCCACTAGTCCTTCACTTGCACTTTCCTCATTTAAAAATATTTCATCCTCGCTCAAATTAATGGGGAAATCGTCGCTTTCTCGGTCCGAATCTCTCTCACTTCATGCGGCCATCATTGTAAACAATAGGGAACTTTGCGTATATGTTCAATTGACTACGTCACGCTACTTCCGGTAGGGGCAAGCCTTTTTTTTATCAGATACCAAAAGTTGCAATCTTTATCGTCGTTGTTCTATACTAAATCCTTTCAGCAAAAATATGGCAATATCGCGAAATGATCAAGTATGACACATAGAATAGATCTGCTATCCCCGTTTAAATAAAAACATTTCATTTCAGTAGGCCTTTAAGACTAGTTTAAAGTTATCTTCATTGAAAAGTACAGTGCTTTTCCTTCAAAAATAAGGACATTTCAATGTGACCCCAAACTTTTGAATGGTAGTGTATATATATATATATATATATATATATATATATATATATATATATATATATATATATATATATATATATATATATATATATATATATATATGTATGTTTGTACAGTGATTGTATATGTACATGTATGTGTATATGTATGTTTGTACAGTGATTGTATATGTACATGTATGCATATATGTATGTTTGTACAGTGAATGTGCGTGTGGTTGTACAAACTTTGAGTATGTACTGTATTTGTGTAGGTATGTCCTGTATTTGTGTATGTATGTGGGAGCGTAGGTACTGACGGAGATATATATATTTTCATATATCCATATTTTTGTGTTACTTCTTTACTTTCATAGTCATATTACAAATAGCTAATGTTCCATATTGTACTCTTTTGCTTTTCTAATCATCTAATGACAAAGTGCTTGCACTGGGGCCGGCCTTGATGTAGAAGGCAGAGAGAAGGAATCCTCCTTGCTTTCCTTCCCAGGCCGACTTTAGATAAGAGACACAATGAGCATGTGTTTGGGGTGAGAGAGATGAGGGCGGGGGGTGATATTGAAGAAGAGAGTGTTTTCCGTGATGTTTTTCAGATCAACTTTGGCTACGCATTTGTATGTGTTGTTCGAGGCTGGTCTCTATTCTCAAATATTTGAAAATAAATTACAAAATACCTATTCTGTCCTGGTGGTACTTTTGAGCTCAGTTTATATGTCATCAAAAGAACTTGGGAGTGACCAGTGTTTTAAATTCCCCTTGGAGGAACATCTGGTCAGACGCAACAGTACCTACTGTATGTATGTATGTATGTATGTATGTATGTATGAATATTTGCAATGTGTTTAACTTAAGTGGGACATAGTTATTATTGATATTCGAACGACGACTGCAGATTAATGGAGCACGACGAGGCACGCGGTATGCACTTTCGTTCATGAGCTTGCAGGGTGCAACTACGGTGTGCACCGCGATATCGCAAAGTGCTAAAAGAGACTTTTAAAACTGGTAAAAAAGAGGATTTTTTTGCAAACCAAGTATCAGAGCTCACTAGAGAAGGATAAAGCGCATAGACAATACAGGTAAGACCACAAATTATTATTAGGTTTTGTTTTCCATTTTTAATGAGCAACCCGTATTAACATTGATTAGAGCACAATAAGTTAAATAAAACAATTTTAAAAAATCACTGGCTTGCAGCTGAAGCAATATTTCAAACTGAGAATGATGATTCTGCTTTTAATTAATCACATGACAACTTTTAATGGGTGGGGACTGTCTGTGAATATCATGTTGTTATTAAATAGCCTTGCCTATGACAGCATTAAAAAAAGAAGAGTTAACCTTTAGTCCATTATCGAAATGCTGCACAGTACAGAATCCTGCCTTGTGTTCGTTCCAAATTAATTAAAATGTGAAAGCAAATTGCGGCCTCTGTTCTGCCACTTTTTCTATTCTATTGACCGATAAGCTCAACCTTTACATTTATTTGCACTGACACCGTATACTGTTTGACGAATGATGCCATTGTTAAAAGGGGAACTGCACTTTTTTGGAATTGTGCCTATCGTTCACAATCATTATGAGAGACAAGAACACATAAGTCATTTTTTTTAGGATTTGAAAGATGATTAAAAGAAGCTTGGAAGATGCGGCTAATGGGAATCGTCGGTGTAGCCTTCAAAGTCCTCTTAAACAACTTCAAAACCCTCCATCAACGTTTTATAAACAAAGTATATATATAATGTAGTAACAGACACCTTCATAACATTATGTAATATGTTTTATATACACACTGCATGTATATATTTAAGGTAATAATTAGACACCTTCATAACAATATGTAATATGTACAATATACACATTACAAGTATATATATATATATATATATATATATATATATATATATATAATGTAGTAACAGACACCTTCATAACAAGACGTAATATGTTTTATTTACACACTTAAAGTATATATACAATGTAGTAACAGACATCTTCATAACAATATGTAATATGTACAATATACACACTGCAAGTATATATATATATATATATACTTGCAGTGTATTCTTGTATATATAACTATACAAGAATACACTTGTATAGTTATAGTGTATAATATATACACATTGCAAGTATATATATATATATATATATATATATATATATATATATATACATATATATACATATATATACATATATTATATATATATATATATATATATATATATATATATATATATATATATATATATATATATATATATATATATATATATATATATATAATGTAGTAACAGACACCTTCATAACAATATGTAATATGTACAATATACACACTGCAAGTATATATAATGTAGTAACAGACACCTTCATAACAATATGTAATATGTTTTACATACACACTGCAAGTATATATATATATATATATATATATATATATATATATATATATATATATATATATATATATATATATATATATATATATGTATATATATACTGTATATATATATATATATATATATATATATATATATATATATATATATATATACATATATATATATATATATTATATATATATATATATATAATGTAGTAACAGACACCTTCATAACAATATGTAATATGTACAATATACACACTGCAAGTATATATAATGTAGTAACAGACACCTTCATAACAATATGTAATATGTTTTACATACACACTGCAAGTATATATATATATATATATATATATATATATATATATATATATACTGTATATATATATATATATATATATATATATATATATATATATATATATATATATATATATATATATATATATATATATATATATATATATATATATATATATATATATACACACACACACACATAATGCAGTAACAGACACCTTCTGTGTCTTCTAATCATGGCAGATTGGATAACAAACAAAGAAGACGACTGCTATGGACAAATGAGGATTCACAACCTTATCTTTTTGAAGCTGAATATACGGAGGATGAACTGCTGCTTCTTGAAGCGAGCACAGAGAAGAGGGTGAAACGTTGGAGCAGACGGAAGAAGAGTGTAATGATCCGTTGCCCGCATCATGTTTTGTGTATTTTTAGTATTTCCTCAGTTCTTGATTTAGTTCGGTTTCAGCACCCTGGTTTGTTTTCTTTGTTGCCATGGCTGCTGATTATTATCACCTGTCTGTAATTAGTGGTCGGGACGCTAACCTACTCCCGGTCACTAATCAGAGAGCTATTCTTTCCTGCCTCTCGCCACACTCTGCCTGGCTGTTTTATTCGCAACGTGACACAGGACGTATTGCGACGAGTTGGTACACTTTGACAGCCAATTTAGACCCGGGAATGGCGAGAACGACACAAAAAGACGCTTGGTTCCACCCCTCCTTTTGTTCGTGAATATTATGAGTCATTCTTCATCTAAATGGGAATATATGAACATCTGAGCAGTCGGCATCCTAATGACAGCAGACCTTGTACAGTAAGTGATTTTTGATTATGTTTGTTGGCTCTCATAAAGTCTGCAGTGCGTAGAAATCAGTGATGTTTTTATAAAAAAGTGAACATTGTGATACCTTTTTGAAATGTATGCTTAAAATGATCAAAATATGTAAATATTAAATGTTATTATAAATGTTAATACATTACATATATACTTTCAGTGTGTATGTAAAGCCTTAATGGAGGTGTTTGGATGTTTTTTTAAGGGATTTATATGCAGAATAGAGCGACTACCATAGGCCACATTGTAAGAAGACTTTTGATAGCATTTATTTACTGTTTACAATACATTAAAAAAAGAAAAAAACATACGTGTTCTTGTTTTACATAGGGATTGTGAATGATAGGCAAAATTCCCCCAAAAAGTGCAGTTGCCCTTTAAGATTGAAAAAGGAAGTGAGCAATCGTGTTAGGAATTATTTCCAGACAGGAAAGGGCTGGGACTAAATAAGCTCCGCTTCTTCCTACTCCTTTTCGGGCATGTTAGAATGTGAACCTGTAAACATGTAACGGTGAACATGTTCGAAAAAAATCACTATGTTGTTATTTATTTTATTTATATTTTATTTTATTAATAATTGTCGTTGCTTTGGGTTTCTTTGTCTTCATTTTACATGTCCGGGAATAAATATTCACAATACAATGCAATAAAATACATGGTAAAGTATGGTCTTTTTAAAAAAAAATTCAATTATCAATTACCTCTACTTAACAAAACCATTTGAGAGGACACGTTCATAAATAATAAAAGTATAATAAAGTATCACGTCGTGACATTGCTGGTTTTACGAGCAGAGGAGCATGTTCGGCAGCGCACACACACAGAGTACTTACAAGCAGACACAGTGTGTAGACAGAAAAGGGAGAACGGACGCATTTTGGCCTAAAAACTAACGATAAAGGTGAAGTTATAACACCGAAACACCCTTAGTAAGAGGTGGTTTAAAACATGGCGGGCTAGCTAGCGGCTAACGTCCATCCGCAGTCGGCAGTGTTTTAGCTACTTCTAAATCACTAATCCTCGCCTCCATGGCGACAAATATAGTACGTTTCTTACACGTACATTATCACTGCAGGACGAGGAATAGCTAAACATGCTTCACTACACACCGTAGGAGGATACAATAGCTCACCGGCGTCACAATGTGAACAAATGCCATGGGTGGATCTACACCTGACATCCACTGTAATGATACCAAGTACAGGAGCGTATCTAGTCGATACTACTATGATTACATCAAAATTGTATCCTTTTAAAAAAATTCATATTATGTTTATAAAGTCAGGAAATACGTCCCTGGACAAATGAGGACTTTGAATATGACCAATGTATGATCCTGTAACTACTTGGTATCGTATCGATACCTACATTTTTGGTATCATCCAAAACTAATGTAAAGTATCCAAACAACAGAATAATAAATGTTTATTACATTTAAACAGAAGTGTAGATATAACATGTTAAAACTAAAAAATAAGCAGATATTAACAGTAAATGAACAAGTAAATTAATAATCAATTTTTACAGCTTGTCCCTCATAATTTTGACACAATGATATAATGATATATGACACAATATGTTACTGCATATGTCAGCAGACTAATTAGGAGCATTTGTTTGCTTACTACTAAAAGTCAAGTTGTCTAGTATGTTCACTATTTTATTTAAGGACAAAATTGTTCTTCGATTGAAGAAACATACCGTATTTTCCGGACTATAAGGCACATTTAAAATCCTTTTTTTTCCCCTCAAAACTCGACAGTGTGTCTTATAACCCTAATGTACGGAATAATTTTGGTTGAACTTACCGACCACAGAGCTTTTTCATTTGGTACATGGTGAAATGATAAGTGTGACCAGTAGATGGCAGTCACACATAATATGAATGCAGTCACACATAATATGAATGCAATATGCAATATGACTCAAGTAAACAACACAAACATTGTATATGTTCCATTGAAAATATAGAACATTACACACGGCGCTCAAAAATCAATCAACATGTTTTAGTAGGACTTTGGTAAGCTGTGGAGCCACACCGCCTGATGGATTGTACTGTGCTTCAACATAGGAGTATCATTATCGTGTGTGTATAAGGTAAGACATATCTGGCGTATTGTTTCGCAATATTATGCAAAAGCAACTTTTCTTACCTTCTGGTAGCTGCTGATCTATATTTGGGATCTGCATGAATCCTGAAAATGTGCGCGAGTCCGCCTTTGTAGTCCGTTTCGACACCGTAGTCGATAAGCTTCTTCTTTTTCTCTACCTTCTTGTTATGGGACATTCATCCTCTGCTGTTGCCATTTCTAATATAAAGTAGTGTAAAGTTCTTACTTATATCTGTCAGTAGACTCGCCATGAAAGCACTAAAACATACCGGTGTGGTGACTTTACATTATTCACCCAAGGAACTTTAGTTATTAGAGAGTTCCGGTTGGACGGTTTTTCACGCGACACATTTCCGGCCTTGTTGTTGTTTACGGATGAGGAGATGCTGCTCCGTTATTGATTGAAGTAAAGTCTGAATGTCATTAAAACAGTTAGCGCCATCTTTTGACACTTATTCCACACCCGTCCTTGTACGCTACACAGCTACAACAAAGATGACGGGGAGAAGACGCTGTCGAAGGTGAGCCACGTAGAAAGCGACTTGAAGATGATTTATAAAACATCACCTATGCAACATTTTGACCAAAGAACCAGCATTATGTAGACCACAAGGAAGTATTTTACATTTAGAAAAAAAAATAATAATATGACCCCTTTAATGCGCCTTGTAGTCCGGTGCGCCTTTTGTATGAAAAAAAAACCCTGACTAGACCTTATCGGCAGTGCACCTTTTAATCCAGTGCGCCATATGGTACGGAAAATACGTAAAGTAAAGTACCATAAGATTTTTTGTTAAAATAAAGCCAATAATGCTATTTATTGTGGTGCCCTTTATTTAGAAAAGTACCGACATAAATTTTAGTACCCGTACTAACATATTGGTATCAGGACAACCCTAGCTAGGAGTAGACTCCATGCCACCTTCGAACTGCATTTTTAGCTGCATTCCCAACACACACACGCACACACACACACACACACACACACACACACACACACACACACACACACACACACACACACACACACACACACACACACACACACACACACGTATTTGTCACCTTCTTGAGACCTGGGAAAAATGCTTACCTCTTTAGGACCACCCTTTCTAGATATATAAATATTTGTATTCACAACATTAATAATATATACATACTATGCAAATATAAAAAAGCTTGTTGTGAAAAAAAAAATGAGTTGGAATTTCACAAGAAAAAAGGTCACAGTTTCACAAGAAAAAACTTAGAATGTTGGCAGTTTTATAACAAAAGTCGTCATTTTACTCAACGCAAGTCAAAATGTTATGACAAATGTCACCATTTTGCATTAAAAAGTTATAATTTTACATTAAAAAAGTTACAATTTTAGGAGAAAATATTGCTATATTACAGAAACAGAAAGAATATGATAATGTGTTTGTTTTTAATTGGTTTTTAATCTTCATTATTTACTTCAAGTTATTACAGTATGTCCCTACATACATATTTATTTATTTGTATTTCTTTTTTAAATTAATTTTAGCCAAAGGGGGCACATTTTAATTTCACACACACACTTGTTATTTTATATTTTGGCCAGAGGGGGAGCACTTAAATGTTTTACTCACACTTGTTATTTTATATGTTGACCAGAGGGGGAGCACTCTTAAAACCGACACACAATCAATTTGAAAAATCCCTCCTTTTTGGGACCACCCTCATTTTGATAGATTTCACCACCAGGGGTGCAAATGAGACATTCTCTATTAGATACAATGCTTTTTCCGTATCGGGACCATGATTTATGTCCTAACTTGTTCACACCTCCTCATATGGAAGGTACTTTTCCTTGTTGATGTCTCAAGAAGGGTAGAAATACAAGAACACACACACGTGCAGCCACACGCGCACGCGAACACACACACACACACACACACACACTTGTATTTTTCACCTTCTTAAAACATCCGAAAAATGCCTACCTCTTTAGGACCACCCTTTGTAGATATATAAAGATTTGTATTTACAAAATTAATAATATATACATATATACACATATATATATATATAATATATATCCCGAACGCCTCCCTAGGGAGGTGTTTAGGGCACGTCCGACCGGTAGGAGGCCACGGGGAAGACCCAGGACACGTTGGGAAGACTATGTCTCCTGGCTGGCCTGGGAACGCCTCGGGATCCCCCTGGAGGAGCTGGACGAAGTGGCTGGGGAGAGGGAAGTCTGGGCTTCCCTGCTTAAGCTGCTGCCCCCGCGACCCGACCTCGGATAAGCGGAAGAAGATGGATGGATGGATGGATAATATATACATACTATTAAAATACAAAAAAGCTTGTTGTGAAAAATGAGTTGAAATTTCACAAGAAAAAGGTCACAGTTTCACAAGAAAAACTTAGAATTTTGGCAGTATTATAATAAAAGTCGTAATTTTACTCAAGGCAAGTCAAAATTTTACAAGAAAAACTTGACATTTGTGCAATATTTTGATAAAACTTGGAATTTTACTCAATAAGAGTCGCAATTTCACAAGACAAGCTAAACATTTTGGCAATTTTATGAAAAGAGTCGGAATTTTACTCGACAAAAGTCAAAATGTTATGAGAAAACTGTAACATTTTGGCATGATTATAATAATCAGAATTTCTACTTGGCAAAATGATGACAAAAGTCATATTTTTACTAAAAAAAAATGACACAATTTTACAAGAACAACAAAAAAATTGGCAATATTGCGTAAAAGTAATAACTTTATATGACAAATGTCCCCATTTTGCATGTACACATTGCATAATGTAATAATTTTCCGAGACAATATTGCAATATTACAGAAACAGAAAGAATATGAGAAATTGTTCCCAATTTTATAAGAAACAAGTCGACACATTGTGAGAAAAAGACTGCTTTTTTTAAAACATTTTGTTTGTAGTTGGTTTTTAATCTTCATTATTTACTTCAAGTTATTACAGTGTGTCTCTATATACATATTTATTATGTATTTTTTATTCATTTTGGCCAAAGGGGGCGCATTTCAATTTCTCACACACACTTGTTATTGCATATGTTGACCAGAGGGGGAGCACTTCAAATGTTTACTTGTTATTTCATATGTTGGCCAGAGGGGGAGAACTTTTAAAAGCGACACACAGTCAATTTGAAAAATCCCTCCTTTTTGGGACCACCCTCATTTTGATAGATTTCACCACCAGGGGTGCAAATGAGACATTCTCTATTAGATGCAATGGTTTTCCGTATTGGGACCAGGATTTATGTCCTCATATGGACGGTACTTTTCCTTGTTGTTGATGTCTACAAGAACACACACACACACACAAGCTAGTTTAGTCGAACAACAACAAGTCATCATGCAAATTGCATCTGGGGACTGACATTCTCACCGTGCCGCTACCAGGCGGACCTTGTCCAGCAGCAGGAGTGACACCCAATCAGAGGCCACGAAGCAGTCATGCACTTCTCTGAGCTGTAATTTCCATCTCAATATGCGATTGCGTGCGGTTGCTAAGTGATTCGGAGCACTTGTTTATGTGTCTTTCCTTGAATGGCTTCTGATCACCGGTGGAGAGAAACCGTTTTCCTGCCGACCTAAAAAACAGTCATTATTGCCACGTGAGGACACCAGCCGGTCCAAAACTCTTCAATCAGATTTAAAAAAAAAAAAGGCGACGACACGACTTTAAAATAGTCTATATGCAAACAACATAGTGTAAGTGCAACCTTGAAATGCTAATATTTTTGCGAGTCTCAAGAGTTTCCCCCCTGACAGATACTCCGAAGAAGCGCTTGATGTTTATGTAAATCATATCTGGCTGACAGATGTAATGCCGCCTTTGCAAGTGCAAACAAAGAAAAAGTGGCGAGGGGGAAGCGAGCGCCGAAGAGCACGTCTATTGTCGCGACAGCTTGTGTCCCCGGCATCTGGCGTTGAGCAGGAACAGCTTGTCAAGATTAATGAAATGTTGCTTTTATTGATCTGCAGCATGTAGCGTATAAATACACGCTTTAAAAAAAAACGCAGAGCTCGGCCGGAAAAGTTTGCAGAGTTTTTTTTTCTTCCTTCCTCCGGGGCGGCGGGGCGGGGGACTTACGATCGAGAAACAAGTCGTCTCCGCCAGGAGATAATCTCAATGTCTTCCTTGCAATATTCCGCGGCTTTCGGCGCCAATCAATGAGGTGAAATTAAAGAGCGGGCTGACGGCTTTGGAGCGGACTTGTTAGCAAGAGCGGTGACAAGATGGCCTCGCTCTCCTCTGCACATTTAATTTTCCAAACCACTTCCCCCGCACAGTTAGGAGAAGTGAGTTTTGTTCTGGTTTGATACACCATCTAATGAGAGCTACTAAGAGCTTTTTTTTTTTTAAATCATTCCCTAATAACACGTCCTGACGGCTGCGGATGAGGAATATCTTTAAAAATTATTTTAAAGATATTTTTTTCCTCCAACCTTTTATTCAGTCTTACATTTTTATTTTTTTTCCTCACCTCTTTTTCCATTTGCTCCTCCGCCGTGTTGTAAATGCAAATCTGACCTCCTTATATGCAGAAGATAAAATGACACAATGTTATTCTGGCAGCAGATTTTCCTCCCAGGGAATTTAAAGGCCTACTGAAACCCACTACTACCGACCACGCAGTCTGATAGTTTATATATCAATGATGAAATCTTAACATTATAACACATGCCAATACGGCCGGGTTAACTTATAAAGTGACATTTTAAATTTGCCGCTAAACTTCCGGTTCGAAACGCCTCTGAGGATGACGTATGCGCGTGACGTAGACCGGCGAACACGGGTATGCCTTCCACATTGAAGCCAATACGAAAAAGCTCTGTTTTCATTTCATAATTCCACAGTATTCTGGACATCTGTGTTCGTGAATCTGTTTCAATCATGTTCATTGCATTATGGAGAAGGAAGCCGAGCAAGCAAAGAAGAAAGTTGTCGGTGCGAAATGGACGTATTTTTCGAACGTAGTCAGCCACAACAGTACACTGCCGGCGCTTC
>NC_084734.1:20025845-20033345 GCF_033978785.1 Entelurus aequoreus
TTGCAATGTTAAGATTTCATCATTGATATATAAACTATCAGACTGCGTGGTCGGTAGTAGTGGGTTTCAGTAGGCCTTTAAAGGTACTCAAAGCGCTTTGACACTATTTCCACATCCACCCAATCACACACTGATGGCGAGAGCTGCCATGCAAGGCCCTAACCACGACCCATCAGGAGCAAGGGTGAAGTGTCTTGCTCAAGGACACAACGGGACGTGACTAGGTTGGTAGAAGTTTGGGATCGAACCAAGAACCCTCGGGTTGCTAGCACCGCCACTCTCCCAACCGCGCCACACCGTGGACGAGGTGTACTTTGCAAGAGCTGATAAATGACGAGCTATAGACGCCCTATTGAAATCAATGCCACACCACAGCGTACGGCAGCACGTCGACCCAGAATCCATTGGACTTGCATGACACACCGCGACTCTTAACAAGAACGAACCACTCCAAACCTCCTCTGTGGTTTAAATGTTATCAGTCTCCAAAGATGAAGTGTCCTGGCCCCCCACCTCCCCACTTCCTGGGGGCATCAGTTGCAGCTGAAACACTGGTTGGCATTCCGCTCTCAAATCCCGGAATTGTGTCGGCACCTTGATGCTTGATTGGATCTGTGCAAATACGTGTAAATGCAAATTTGCAGGATATCAGCGCTCGCTGGCGGCGGAATGGGAAACATTGGTTGCATTCAGACAAGCAACGGGAGACGGACTTTAAGACATTTCCCTTCCTTTTTCTTTTCCTTTTTCGTATTTTAGTGATGTATAAACTCCCGGTCAATCCCACATCCTCAGCGCTTTCCTTGACATTTTCACTCTCCCACATAGTATATATTTCGAAGCAGGTAAAACAAAAAAAATCTATAATCTGTGTCAATGGTACCACACGGCGTATCCGCAGAGGGACCCGGCACGTACTAAAGCGGCCGAGCTTGCCGTGGAGAGGCTCAGAGGAGGTAAAAATGTTTGTTCTCACTCCTCCTGTCATACCTGCGCCTCAGGGCCTGCGGCAGTTACTCGCACCGCAGCAGAGACAATCCAATATTCTGCCTTCCTTTCTGCCAAATCTGATTTCATGGGAAACGATGCAGAGTGCAGAAATACATTTGCTGGAAAACATTAATAGTTTGTTTGATCAGATCTAACTATAGGCTACAAATGACATCAACACGGAATATACTGTAGACTAGGGTTGTACGGTATACCGATACTAGTATAGTATCCTGGTACTAATGAATCAAAAATGGTATTATACTCTGTTGGAAAAGTACCGGTTCGCCATATTTTATTTTTTTACGGGCTGGTTTTACGAGCAGAGGAGCATGTTCGGCAGCGCACACACACAGAGTACTTACAAGCAGGCACAGTGTGTAGACAGAAAAGGGAGAACGGACGCATTTTGGCTTAACAACTAAAGATAAAGGTGAAGTTATAACACTGAAACGCCCTCAGGAAGAGGTGCGTTAAGACATGGCTAGCTAGCTAGCGGCTAACGTCTATCCGCAGTCGGCTGTGTTTTAGCGTCTTCGAAATCACTAATAATGGCATCCGTGGCGACTAATAAAGTATCATTCCTGCAGGACGAGGAATAGCTAAACATGCTTTTGGAAGGGGGGGCACAGGTCCGGTGGCCATGGATGAAGTGCTGGCTGTCCAGAGTCAGGACCCGGGGTGGACCGCTCGCCTGTGCATCGGTTGAGGACATCTCTGCGCTGCTGACCCGTCTCCGCTGACCCCACTATGGACCGGACTCTCAGTATTATGTTAGATCCACTACGGACTGGACTTTCACAATATTATGCTACACCCATTAGACGTCCATTGCATCCAGTCTCCCCTGGGGGGGGCACCCACATCTTCGGTCCTCTCCAAGGTTTCTCATTGTCATTCATATTGACATCCCACTGGGTTGTGAGTTTTTCCTTGCTCTTATGTGGGCTCTGAACCGAGGATGTCGTTGTGGCTTGTGCAGCCCTTTGAGACACTTGTGATATAGGGCTATATAAATAAACATTGATTGATTGATTGATTGATGCTTCACTACACACCGTAGGAGGATACAATAGCTCACCGGCGTCACAATGTAAACAAATGCCATGGGTGGATCTACACGTGACATCCACTGTAATGATACCAAGTACAAGAGCGTATCTCGTCGATATTACAATGATTACTTATCTTTTTTTCCTTTTAAAAAAATACATATTATTTTTATAAACTCAGTATATACGTTCCTGGACCCATGAGGACTTTGAATATGACCAATGTATGATCCTGTCACTACTTGGTATCGAATCAATACCCAAAATTTGTGGTATCATCCAAAACTAATGTAAAGTATGCAAACAACAAAAGAATACGTGGTTATTACATTTTAACAGAAGTTTAGATAGAACATGTTCAAACGGAAAATAAGCAGATATTAACAGTAAATGAACAAATAGATTAATTATCCATTTTTATGGTTTGTCCCAAATAATGTTGACAAAAAAATAGAATGATAAATGACACAATATGTTACTGCATATGTCAGCAGACTAATTAGGAGCCTTTGTTTGCTTTCTTACTACTAAAAGACAAGTTGTCTAGTATGTTCACTATTTTATTTAAGGACAACATTGCAATAAGAAACATATGTTTAATGTACCGTAAGATTTTTTTTCTATATAAAGACAATAATGTTTTTTTTGTGGTCACCTTTATTTAGAAAAGTATCGAAATACATTTTGGTACCGGTACCGGTACCAAAATATTGGTATTGAGAAAACCCTACTGTAGATTAATTCAAAACAAAGTGCCTGTTAAAATTACAAAACGTAAGTGGAACCTCGATTTGCGTCCTTTTCGGTTTATGAACACTCAAATCACGGCAAAAAAAATAAAACATAAAAAAAATATGAATAATATATATATATATATATATAACTTTGTACAGTTCAATGTCATACTGCTAATTAATAGGGATTTTTATAGGGCAATATTGTTGGGAACCCGCATGGCTGCGGTAGTTGTGACCCCAAGATGCAGGAAACAGGAGAGCGATGTGCAGGTAAGAGTCTTTTAACATACTCACAAATAGGGAGAAGCAGTCGTGCATGCAAACGGTTCCAAACATAATTGATCCTCCAGCACTGAGGAACAGGCATAAATAGCCGCCTGATTGGCAACTGCAACCAGGTGTGCCAGGCTGCCAATCAGGGACAGGTGAGGGGAAACGAGCGCTCAGGGAGACATGCAGGAAATGGAACAAAATAAGACCAAACACCAAACCAGGAACCACAACCAAGGTGAAGTGACAGATCATCACAAATACATTAATTTAATTACGTTTACACCTCAGTAGTCACGCTGTTGACCCAACTTCTGCAATTCCACACTTTAGCCAAAATGAATACTTAAAAATTACAACAATATAGATGATTAGGAATCACAAAATAAGGCAGCAAAATTGTGTCACTGCCAAACCCTTTGGCCACAATTACCACATTTTCCAGACTATAAAGCACACTTAAAATCCTTATAACAGTGCGTTATAACCCGTTGCGCCTAATGTACGGAATAATTCTGGTTTTGCTTACCGACCTCGAAGCAATTTTATTTGGAACTTGGTGTAATGATAAGTGTGACCAGTAGATGGCAGTCAAACATAAGAGATACATGTAGACTGCACTACGATTGTAATATGACTTAAGAGGGCGGGACATAATGCTTACAACACTTTGGAAAGTTAGCGCCCCCTAGGCAACCGCGTACATGTTGCAAATAGACTTTCTAAGCTTTTATCCATTTAAAAGAAACGACAGGCAAAGTACCGATGAAAACACAATTTTTTAAGTAAACAAAGAACAGTCAAAATAGCAGCAATAGTATCAAAACAGCAACAAAACTACCGTATTTTTCGGACTATAAGGCACACTTATCAACAGTGCGCCTAATGTACGGACTATTTTTGGTTGTGCTTACCAACCTCGAAGCTATTTTATTTGGTACATGGTGAAATGATAAGTGTGACCAGTAGATGGCAGTCACACATTAGAGATAAGTGTAGACTGCAATATGACTTAAATAAACAACACCAACATTTTAAATGTTCCATTGAGAATATACAAACCCCGTTTCCATATGAGTTGGGGAATTGTGTTAGATGTAAATATAAACGGAATACAATGATTTGCAAATCATTTTCAACCCATATTCAGTTGAATGCACTACAAAGACAAGATATTTGATGTTCAAACTCATAAACTTTTTTTTTTTTGTTGCAAATAATAATTAACTTAGAATTTCACGGCTGCAACACGTGCCAAAGTAGTTGGGAAAGGGCATGTTCACCACTGTGTTACATGGCCTTTCCTTTTAACAACACTCAGTAAAGGTTTGGGAACTGAGGAGACACATTTTTGAAAATTCTCAGGTGGAATTCTTTCCCATTCTTGCTTGATGTACAGCTTAAGTTGTTCAACAGTCCTGGGTCTCCGTTGTGGTATTTTAGGCTTCATAATGTGCCACACATTTTCAATGGGAGACAGGTCTGGACTACAGGCAGGCCAGTCTAGTACCCGCAATCTTTTACTATGAAGCCACGTTGATGGAACACGTGGCTTGGCATTGTCTTGCTGAAATAAGCAGGGGCGTCCATTGTAACAATGCTTGGCTGGCAACATATGTTGCTCCAAAACCTGTATGTACCTTTCAGCATTAATGGCGCCTTCACAGATGTGTAAGTTACCCATGCCTTGGACACTAATACACTCCCATACCATCACAGATGCTGGCTTTTCAACTTTGCGCCTATAACAATCCGGATGGTTCTTTTCCTCTTTGGTCCGAAAGACACGACGTCCACAGTTTCCAAAAACAATTTGAAATGTGGACTCGTCAGACCACAGTACACTTTTCCACTTTGTATCAGTCCATCTTAGATGAGCTCAGGGAAGCCGACGGCGTTTCTGGGTGTTGTTGATAAACGGTTTTCGCCTTGCGTAAGAGAGTTTTAACTTGCACTTACAGATGTAACGACCAACTGTAGTTACTGACAGTGGATTTCTGAAGTGTTCCTGAGCCCATGTGGTGATATCCTTTACACACTGATGTCGCTTGTTGATGCAGTACAGCCTGAGTGATCGAAGGTCACGGGCTTAGCTGCTTACGTGCAGTGATTTCTCCAGATTCTCTGAACTCTTTGATGATATTACGGACCGTAGATGGTGAAATCCCTAAATTCCATGCAATAGCTGGTTGAGAAAGGTTGTTCTTAAACTGTTCAACTATTTGCTCACGCATTTGTTGGCAAAGTGGTGACCCTCGCCCCATCCTTGTTTGTGGAATCTACTTTTATACCCAATCATGGCACCCACCTGTTCCCAATTTGCCTGTTCACCTGTGGGATGTTCCAAATAAGTGTTTGATGAGCATTCCTCAAATTTATCAATATTTATTGCCACCTTTCCCAACTTCTTTGTCACGTGTTGTTGGCATCAAATTCTAAAGTTAATGATTATTTGCAAAAAAAAAAATGTTTATCAGTTTGAACATCAAATATGTTGTCTTTGTAGCATATTCAACTGAATATGGGTTGACAATGATTTGCAAATCATTTTATTCCGTTTATATTTACGTACATCTAACACAATTTCCGAAACTCATATGGAAACGGGGTTTGTAGAACATTACACACGGCACTCAAAAATCTACCAAAATGTTTTAGTACGACTTTGGATTGTCGGCGCATTAAACATAGGAGTATTATTATGGTGTGTGTATAAGGTAAGACATATTATCCGACATTTTGTTTTGCAATATTATTAGTCGGACGTCAATCCATTGCGCCGCATTCACATGTCAACAAACGTATCTTGCTTATTAAATGTGTTTCAGTTCCTTCTGTCTCTTGACTACAAACTGGGCGATCGAGCATTACACTTGCTCACTGAGTCTTTTTATTTACAGTATCTAATACACACAACACCCACATACATCTGGAGCTGTCAACACTTGTATGTGTGGCTTCCAGTCCGTCACTCTAATACGTCCGATTGCAACGTAAACACAAATAATTCCTCTTGTTGCAAATTGCACACCCACATAACATGCTAATTGATTGTATTGATTTACAGTATATGATATATTTGATATATTATGTAAAATATCTGTGTTTTGCACATGCATGTCATTAATACCGTATTTTCGGACTGGAAGGCGCACTTAAAATGCTTTCATTTTCTCAAAACTCGACAGTGCGCCTTATAACGCCTAATGTACGGAATCATTTTGGTTGTGCTTACTGACCTCGAAGCAATTTTATTTGGTACATGGTGAAATGATAAGTGTGACAATGAGATGGCAGTCACACATAAGAGATATGTGTAGACTGCAATATGACTCAAGTAAACAACACAAAAATGTTATATGTTCCATTTGAAAATATAGAACATTACACACAGCGCTCACAAATCTATCAAAATGTTTTAGTACAACTTTGGTAAGCTGTGAAGCCGTACCGCTTGATGGATTGTACTGTGCTTCAACATAGGAGTATTATTATGGTGTGTGTATAAGGTAAGACATATCATCTGGCGTTTTGTTTCGCAATATCATGCAAAAGCAACTTTTCTTACCTTCTGGTACCCGCTGATCTGTATTTGGTATCTGTATAAGCCCTGAAAATTTGCGCACGTCCTCTGTAGTCCGTGGCGATGCCGTAGTCGATAAACTTCTTATTTTTCTCGATCTTCTTGTTATGGGACATTCATCCTCCGCTGTTGCCATTTCGAATATAAAGTAGTGTAAAGTTCTTACTTATATCTGTCAGTAAACTCGCCATAAAAGCGCTAAAACATACCGGTGTAGTGACTTTACATTATTCACCCAAGGAACTTTAGTTATTAGAGTCGGACGGTTTTTCACGGGACACATTCCGGTGTTGTTTCCGGATGAGAAGATGCTGCTCCATTGTTGATTGAAGTAAAGTCTGAATGTCATTAAAACAGTTAGCTCCATCTTTTGACACTTCTTCCACTCCCGTCCTTGCACGCTACACCGCTACAACAAAGATGACGGAGACAGAACTTGAGCCACGTAAATAAGACCGCCCACAAAACGGCGCATCCGGAAACGACTGTCAGAAAGCGACTTGAAGATGGTCTGTAAAACATCATCTATGCAACATTTTGACCAAAGAACCACCATCACATGTTATGTAGACCACAAGGAAGTGTTTTACATTTAGAAAAAACTAATAATAATATGACTCCTTTAATGGGCCTTATAATCGGGTGTGCCTTATATATGAAAAAAGGTCGAAAATAGACCATTCATCTGCAATGTGCCTTATAAATGGTCCGGAAAATACGGTACTCAACAATCCAGCTCCTTCTGAGCCCCTGTCATACCGTGTAGAATATTTATGGCACGTTTCAATATTCACTGAATTTGATGAAATCCCACAAACCCATCCATCCATCCATCCATCCATCCATTTTCCTCCGCTTATTTGAGGTC
>NC_084734.1:20040845-20065845 GCF_033978785.1 Entelurus aequoreus
GCAACTGAAGGCTGTGTCCCCCCCACACCCTACAAACTATTTCAAATGATAAACACTGAGGAAAATAAAAACTCAAAGTAGCCCTGCTTGTTCTAGCGACAACGACTACGTGGGTTGCTTCTGTGCATAGTTCCTGTGGAACAGTCCGTGTGCACGTTGTGTGTCGTTCTTCCGGAAGGCAGTTTTAAAAACACACCGCGTCCAATATCGGACGGCAACTGTATAATTTGACGGGTCTGTGCGCAGAGGCCGGCCTGTGGTATGAGTCATTGATCGGGCATCAGCTTAGTATGCTGCAGTGCAGACCCTGACATCGGTGGAGAGGCAACCTGAAGGCCCCCGATCGATCGCCGTGGGCCCGCGAAGCTTTCCATCAGGTCCGGGGGTAAAGGACTCTCCACCTTTTTCTTCCAGGCCAAAGCCTAACCTTTCCCTAAGAGGGGTGATGAAGAAGCTCATCATTTCTAATGAGGAATTAGCGATCGGTGCTGCTGAAAAAATGGCTGTCGGCGCCACAATGAGGAGTTCACCGGGTTTCTCGGACTGGGAAGTGCAGATTAGTGTTCATTAGGGACACGGATCATTTCTGAATTGCACTTGAGTGACACGTGGCGAGCTGCGGATTCATCCGCTATCACATCATAACAGTCCTCATGCCGCAAATCGGGAAATAACGAGTGCCGCTGCACAATAACCGAGTCAGAGCGGTACAAGAAAGCAATATCTTAGCCCAAGGAACTTTAGTTTTTAGAGAGTTCCGGTTGGATGGTTTTTCACAGGACACATTTCCGGCGTTGTTGTTGCACTAGTGAGCCACAGATCTGCATAAATCCTGAAAAATTGTGCGACTTTGTAGTCCGTGCAGACACCTTCTGGTACCTGCTGATCTGTATTTGGTATCCGCATAAGTCCTGAAAATTTGTGCGCGTCCGCCTTTGTAGTCCGTGCCGACACCGTAGTCGATAAGCTCCTTCTTTTTCTCTATCTTCTTGTTATGGGACATTCATCCTCCACTGTTGCCATTTATAATATAAAGTAGTGTAAAGTTCTTACTTATATCTGTCTGTAAACTCGCCATGAATGCGCTAAAACATACCGGTATAATGAGTTATAATTATTCACCCAAGGAACTTTAGTTATTAGAGAGTTCCGGTCGGACGTTTTTTCACAGGACACATTTCCGGCGTTGTTGTTGCACTAGTGAGCCACAGATCTGCATAAATCCTGAAAAATTGCACGCGTCCGCCTTTGTAGTCCGTGCCGACTCCGTAGTCGATAAGCTTCTCCTTTTTCTCTATCTTCTTGTTATGGGGCATTCATCCTCCGCTGTTGCCATTTCTAATATAAAGTAGGGTAAAGTACTTACTTATATCCGTCAGTAAACTCGCCATGAAAGCACTAAAACATACCGGTGTTGTGAGTTTTATTATTCACCCAAGGAACTTTAGTTGTTAGAGAGTTCCGGTTGGGCGGTTTTTCACAGGACACATTTCCGGCGTTGTTGTTGCACTAGTGAGCCACAGATCTGCATAAATCCTGAAAAATTGTGCGCGTCCGCCTTTGTAGTCCGTGCCGACTCCGTAGTCGATAAGCTTCTCCTTTTTCTCTATCTTCTTGTTATGGGGCATTCATCCTCCGCTGTTGCCATTTCTAATATAAAGTAGGGTAAAGTACTCACTTATATCCGTCAGTAAACTCGCCATGAAAGCGCTAAAACATACCGGTGTTGTGAGTTTTATTATTCACCCAAGGAACTTTAGTTGTTAGAGAGTTCCGGTTGGACGGTTTTTCACAGGACACATTTCCGGCGTTGTTGTTGCACTAGTGAGCCACAGATCTGCATAAATCCTGAAAAATTGTGCGCGTCCGTCTTTGTAGTCCGTGCAGACACCTTCTGGTACCTGCTGATCCGAACTTGGTATCTGCATAAGTCCTGAACATTTGCGCACATCCACCTTTGTAGTCCGTGTCGATTCCGTAGTCGTTAAGCTTCTCCTTTTTCTCTATCTTCTTGTTATGGGGCATTCATCCTCCGCTGTTGCCATTTCTAATATAAAGTAGTGTAAAGTTCTTACTTATATATGTCAGTAAACTCGCCATGAAAGCGCTAAAACATACCGGTGTAGTGAGTTATAATTATTCACCCAAGGAACTTTAGTTATTAGAGAGTTCAGGTTAGACGTTTTTTCACAGGATACATTTCCGGCTTTGTTGTTGCACCAGTGAGCCACGGATCTGCATAAATCCTGAAAAATTGCACGCGTCCGCCTTTGTAGTCCGTGCCGACACCGTAGTCGATAAGCTTCTTCTTTTTCTCTATCTTCTTGTTATGGGACATTCATCCTCCGCTGTTGCCATTTCTAATATAAAGCAATGTAAAGTTCTTACATATATCTGTCAGTAAACTCGCCATGAAAGCGCTAAAACATACCGGTGTGGTGAGTTTACATTATTCGCCCAATAAACTTTAGTTATTAGAGAGCTCCTGTCGGACGGTTTTCCACGGGACACATTTCGGCATTGTTGTTGCACTAGTGAACCACGGATAAGAAGATGCTGCTCTGTTATTGATTGAAGTAAAGATTTACATTTGTGATCGTCGTTAGCCCAGAAATGACACATTCCGGCTGTGGAACCGTGTGATGTGTTCCACGCCGGAGCAGTGAATCAATCCAATTGACAGCGACATAGTCACATTAAAATGTAATTGCCTGCACTTTATCCATTTAGAGAAAGATGAATGTGAAATCATTAGGCATCCTCTAAAAAAACAGATGTTCATTAAATTATGTCTACCGTATTTTTCGGATTATAAATCGCAGTTTTTTTCATAGTTAGGCCGTGGGTGCGACATATACTCCGGAGCGACTAATGTGTGAAATTATTAACACATTACCGTAAAATAGCAAATAATATTATTTATCTGATTCACGGAAGAGACGAAGCAAATGTCAGCAATCGTCACACACATGTCAACCAATAAGAATTTGGCGGGGGAGGGTCATAGCAGAAGTGCATTGTGGGTCATGGGATGCTAACTGCTATATGCTATATGCTACTGCCGTCGCTATTAAAGTGGATAATTTAAAAGAAAAACTGAGAAGGGTTGAACAAAAATGGCACCGAAAAGGAAATCATATACTGCAGATTACAAGCTGGACGTAGTGAAATATGCAGCAGAAAACGAAACGGCGATCGAGCAGCAGAAAGAAAGGACGCTTGCGGCGCATACCAGGAGCGACAACGAGGAAGAAGATTTCATGGGATTTAGCGATCAGGAGTGACAGATTGTTTGGTAAACGTATAGCATGTTCTATATGTTATAGTTATTTGAATGACTCTTACCATAATATGTTACGTTAACATACCAGGCACGTTCTCAGTTGGTTATTTATGCCTCATATAACGTACACTTATTCAGTCTGTTGTTCACTATTCTTTATTTATTTCAAATTGCCTTTCAAATGTCTATTCTTGGTGTTGGGTTTTATCAAATAAATGTCCCCCAAAAATGCGACTTATACTCGAGTGCGATGTATATATGTTTTTTTCCTTCTTTATTATGCATTTTCGGCTGGTGCGACGTATACTCCGGAGCGATTTATAATCCGAAAAATACGGTATACAAAAGCCACTTTTCTTACTTTCTGGTACCTGCTGATCTGTGTTTGGGATCTGCATAAGTGATGAAAAATTGCACACGTCCGCCTTTGTAGTCCGTGCTGACACCGTAGTCGATAAGCTTCTTCTTTTTCTCTATCTTCTTGTTATGGGACATTCATCCTCCACTGTTGCCATTTCTAATATAAAGTAGTATAAAGTTCTTACTTATATCTGTCTGTAAACTCGCCATGAAAGCGCTAAAACATACCGGTATAGTGAGTTTACATTATTCACCCAAGGAACTTTAGTTATTAGAGAGTTCCGGTTGGACGTTTTTTCACAGGACACATTTCCGGTGTTGTTGTTGCACTAGTGAGCCACGGATCTGAATAAATCCTGAAAAATTGCACGCGTCCGCCTTTGAAATCTGTGCCAACACCGTAGTCGATAAGCTTCTTCTTTTTCTCTATCTTCTTGTTATGGGACATTCATCCTCCGCTGTTGCCATTTCTAATATAAAGTAGTGTAATTTTCTTACTTATATCTGTCAGTAAACCCGCCATGAACGCGCTAAAACATACCGGTGTCATGAGTTTTATTATTCACCCGAGGAACTTTAGTTATTAGACAGTTCTGGTCGGACGTTTTTTCACAGGACACATTTCCGGCGTTGTTGTTGCACTTGTGAACCACGGATCTGCATGAATCCTGAAAAATTGCACGCGTCCGCCTTTGTAGTCCGTGCCGACTCCGTAGTCGATAAGCTTCTCCTTTTTCTCTATCTTCTTGTTATGGAGCATTCATCCTCCGCTGTTGCCATTTCCAATATAAAGTAGGGTAAAGTTCTTACTTATATCCGTCAGTAAACTCGCCATGAAAGCGCTAAAACATACCGGTGTTGTGAGTTTTATTATTCACCCAAGGAACTTTAGTTGTTAGAGAGTTCCGGTTGGACGGTTTTTCACAGGACACATTTCCGGCGTTGTTGTTGCACTAGTGAGCCACAGATCTGCATAAATCCTGAAAAATTGTGCGCGTCCGTCTTTGTAGTCCGTGCAGACACCTTCTGGTACCTGCTGATCCGAACTTGGTATCTGCATAAGTCCTGAACATTTGCGCACATCCACCTTTGTAGTCCGTGTCGATTCCGTAGTCGTTAAGCTTCTCCTTTTTCTCTATCTTCTTGTTATGGGGCATTCATCCTCCGCTGTTGCCATTTCTAATATAAAGTAGTGTAAAGTTCTTACTTATATATGTCAGTAAACTCGCCATGAAAGCGCTAAAACATACCGGTGTAGTGAGTTATAATTATTCACCCAAGGAACTTTAGTTATTAGAGAGTTCAGGTTAGACGTTTTTTCACAGGATACATTTCCGGCTTTGTTGTTGCACCAGTGAGCCACGGATCTGCATAAATCCTGAAAAATTGCACGCGTCCGCCTTTGTAGTCCGTGCCGACACCGTAGTCGATAAGCTTCTTCTTTTTCTCTATCTTCTTGTTATGGGACATTCATCCTCCGCTGTTGCCATTTCTAATATAAAGCAATGTAAAGTTCTTACATATATCTGTCAGTAAACTCGCCATGAAAGCGCTAAAACATACCGGTGTGGTGAGTTTACATTATTCGCCCAATAAACTTTAGTTATTAGAGAGCTCCTGTCGGACGGTTTTCCACGGGACACATTTCGGCATTGTTGTTGCACTAGTGAACCACGGATAAGAAGATGCTGCTCTGTTATTGATTGAAGTAAAGATTTACATTTGTGATCGTCGTTAGCCCAGAAATGACACATTCCGGCTGTGGAACCGTGTGATGTGTTCCACGCCGGAGCAGTGAATCAATCCAATTGACAGCGACATAGTCACATTAAAATGTAATTGCCTGCACTTTATCCATTTAGAGAAAGATGAATGTGAAATCATTAGGCATCCTCTAAAAAAACAGATGTTCATTAAATTATGTCTACCGTATTTTTCGGATTATAAATCGCAGTTTTTTTCATAGTTAGGCCGTGGGTGCGACATATACTCCGGAGCGACTAATGTGTGAAATTATTAACACATTACCGTAAAATAGCAAATAATATTATTTATCTGATTCACGGAAGAGACGAAGCAAATGTCAGCAATCGTCACACACATGTCAACCAATAAGAATTTGGCGGGGGAGGGTCATAGCAGAAGTGCATTGTGGGTCATGGGATGCTAACTGCTATATGCTATATGCTACTGCCGTCGCTATTAAAGTGGATAATTTAAAAGAAAAACTGAGAAGGGTTGAACAAAAATGGCACCGAAAAGGAAATCATATACTGCAGATTACAAGCTGGACGTAGTGAAATATGCAGCAGAAAACGAAACGGCGATCGAGCAGCAGAAAGAAAGGACGCTTGCGGCGCATACCAGGAGCGACAACGAGGAAGAAGATTTCATGGGATTTAGCGATCAGGAGTGACAGATTGTTTGGTAAACGTATAGCATGTTCTATATGTTATAGTTATTTGAATGACTCTTACCATAATATGTTACGTTAACATACCAGGCACGTTCTCAGTTGGTTATTTATGCCTCATATAACGTACACTTATTCAGTCTGTTGTTCACTATTCTTTATTTATTTTAAATTGCCTTTCAAATGTCTATTCTTGGTGTTGGGTTTTATCAAATAAATGTCCCCCAAAAATGCGACTTATACTCGAGTGCGATGTATATATGTTTTTTTCCTTCTTTATTATGCATTTTCGGCTGGTGCGACGTATACTCCGGAGCGATTTATAATCCGAAAAATACGGTATACAAAAGCCACTTTTCTTACTTTCTGGTACCTGCTGATCTGTGTTTGGGATCTGCATAAGTCATGAAAAATTGCACACGTCCGCCTTTGTAGTCCGTGCCGACACCGTAGTCGATAAGCTTCTTCTTTTTCTCTATCTTCTTGTTATGGGACATTCATCCTCCACTGTTGCCATTTCTAATATAAAGTAGTATAAAGTTCTTACTTATATCTGTCTGTAAACTCGCCATGAAAGCGCTAAAACATACCGGTATAGTGAGTTTACATTATTCACCCAAGGAACTTTAGTTATTAGAGAGTTCCGGTTGGACGTTTTTTCACAGGACACATTTCCGGTGTTGTTGTTGCACTAGTGAGCCACAGATCTGCATAAATCCTGAAAAATTGTGAGCGTCCGTCTTTGTAGTCCGTGCAGACACCTTCTGGTACCTGCTGATCCAAACTTGGTATCTGCATAAGTCCTGAAAATTTGCGCACATCCACCTTTGTAGTCCGTGTCGATTCCGTAGTCGATACGCTTCTTCTTTTTCTCTATCTTCTTGTTATGGGACATTCATCCTCCGCTGTTGCCATTTCTAATATAAAGTAGTGTAAAGTTCTTACTTATATCTGTCAGTAAACTCGCCATGAACGCGCTAAAACATACCGGTGTCATGAGTTTTATTATTCACCCAAGGAACTTTAGTTATTAGAGAGTTCTGGTCGGACGTTTTTTCACAGGACACATTTCCGGCGTTGTTGTTGCACTTGTGAGCCACGGATCTGCATGAATCCTGAAAAATTGCACGCGTACGCCTTTGTAGTCCGTGCCGACTCCGTAGTCGATAAGCTTCTCCTTTTTCTCTATCTTCTTGTTATGGAGCATTCATCCTCCGCTGTTGCCATTTCCAATATAAAGTAGGGTAAAGTTCTTACTTATATCTGTCAGTAAACTCGCCATGAAAGCGCTAAAACATACCGGTATTGTGAGTTTTATTATTCACCCAAGGAACTTTAGTTATTAGAGAGTTCCGGTTGGACAGTTTTTCACAGGACACATTTCCGGCGTTGTTGTTGCACTAGTGAGCCACAGATCTGCATAAATCCTGAAAAATTGTGAGCGTCCGTCTTTGTAGTCCGTGCAGACACCTTCTGGTACCTGCTGATCCGAACTTGGTATCTGCATAAGTCCTGAAAATTTGCGCACATCCACCTTTGTAGTCCGTGTCGATTCCGTAGTCGATACGCTTCTTCTTTTTCTCTATCTTCTTGTTATGGGACATTCATCCTCCGCTGTTGCCATTTCTAATATAAAGTAGTGTAATGTTCTTACTTATATCTGTCAGTAAACCCGCCATGAACGCGCTAAAACATACCGGTGTCATGAGTTTTATTATTCACCCAAGGAACTTTAGTTATTAGAGAGTTCTGGTCGGACGTTTTTTCACAGGACACATTTCCGGCGTTGTTGTTGCACTTGTGAGCCACGGATCTGCATGAATCCTGAAAAATTGCACGCGTACGCCTTTGTAGTCCGTGCCGACTCCGTAGTCGATAAGCTTCTCCTTTTTCTCTATCTTCTTGTTATGGAGCATTCATCCTCCGCTGTTGCCATTTCCAATATAAAGTAGGGTAAAGTTCTTACTTATATCTGTCAGTAAACTCGCCATGAAAGCGCTAAAACATACCGGTATTGTGAGTTTTATTATTCACCCAAGGAACTTTAGTTATTAGAGAGTTCCGGTTGGACAGTTTTTCACAGGACACATTTCCGGCGTTGTTGTTGCACTAGTGAGCCACAGATCTGCATAAATCCTGAAAAATTGTGCACGTCCGCCTTTGTAGTCCATGCAGACACCTTCTGGTACCTGCTGATCCGTACTTGGTATCTGCGTAAGTCCTGAAAATTTGCGCACGTCCACCTTTGTAGTCCGTGTCGACTCCGTAGTCGATAAGCTTCTCCTTTTTCTCTATCTTCTTGTTATGGGACATTCATCCTCCACTGTTGCCATTTCTAATATAAAGTACTGTAAAGTTCTTACTTATATCTGTCAGTAAACTCGCCATGAAAGCGCTAAAACATACCGGTGTAGTGAGTATTCATTATTCACCCAAGGAACTTTATTTATTAGAGAGCTCTGGTCGGACGGTTTTTCACGGGACACATTTCCGGCGTTGTTGTTGCACTAGTGAGCCACAAATGAGAAGATGCTGCTCCGTTATTGATTGAAATAAAGATTTACATTTGTGATCGTCGTTAGCCCAGAAATGATACATTCCGGCTGTGGATCCGCGTGATGTGTTCCACGCCGGAGCAGTGAATCAATCCAATTGACAGCGACATAGTCACATTAAAATTGTAATTGCCTGCACTTTATCCATTTAGAGAAAGATGAATGTGAAATCATTAGGCATCCTCTAAAAACCAGATGTTCATTAAATTATGTCCATACAAAAGCCATTGTTCAATAGATTAGCGGAATATATGCTTCCAGTAAAATGTGAGGTAATTCATCCCTTTAAGCGTTTTAATCGGTGGCAGCTTGCAAAAATAACCCATTACTGCAGCTGCAGCTAAAAATGGGGTTGTTTTTTTTTTAGGATGAATTATATTATTTAGCATGCATTTTTCTTTTTGCTATCTATTATTGAGATCTCTCTTTCATCTGAAATGAAATGCGGGTAGTAATCTTAATAGAGGATAACAGTGTTGTTTTTCTAATCGTAAACAATGCACTAATGAGACATACTTGCCAGTAATCTCCTCTGGGCACGTGCTAATCACGGCAGACACGGAATGTGACATCCGTCATCAGACAAAACAAAAATGTCTCCAGGGTTGAACATTTGTTTTTATCTCAGTTATTTCTTATATCTAATTAATGTTAAAGCCTTAGTTGGACGGACTGTTTGGAATGACAGGAATTCTAGCGTGTGTCATTTAGATGTATTTGCCTCGGAGCTTGCTCTAAATAATTAATAACTATTCTACTTTTCTTTTTTAATTGTCAGATTCTTTCTCAGCTTACGGACTCAATTGGTCCCACACCTGAGCTCATGACTCAAAACACGTATCTAAAAACAGCCCCACCCTTGGAAATGAATTCAAATTAACTTGACTTGTGCTTGCCCCCACCCCCCAAAACACAACAGTTTTAAAATCTTTTGGATAATTAATATTGTATGTGCAAAACCCAAAACCAGTGAAGTTGGCACGTTGTGTAAATCGTAAATGATAACAGAATACAATGACTTGCAAAACCTATATTCAATTGAATAGACCGCAAAGACAAGATATTTAACGTTCGAACTGAGAAACTTCTATTTTTTGGGGAAAAAAATAATATACTTAAAAAACTCGTCAGACCACAGAACACTTTTCCACTTTGCATCAGCTCGGGCCCAGCAAAGCCGGCGGCATTTCTGGGTGTTGTTGATAAATGGCTTTCGTTTTGCATAGTAGAGTTTGATGTAGTGACGAACTGTAGTTACTGACAGTTGTTTTCTGAAGTTTACCTGAGCCCACGTGGTGATATCCTTTACACACTGATGTCGCTTTTTGATGCAGTACCGCCTGAGGGATCGAGGGTCCGTAGTGTCATCGCTTATGTGCAGTGATTTCTCCAGATTCTCCGAACCTTTTGATGATATTACGGACCGTAGATGGTGAAATCCCTAAAATTCCTTGCAATAGCTCCTTGAGAAATGTTGTTCTTTAAACTGTTGGACAATTTGCTCCCACATTTGTTCGCAAAGTGGTGACCCTCGCCCCATCCTTGTTTGTGAATGACTGAGCATTTCAGGGCAGCTGCTTTTATACCCAATCATGGCACCCACCTGTTCCCAATTAGCCTGTTCACCTGTGGGATGTTCCAAATAAGTGTTTGATGAGCGTTGCCAGCTTTGTTGAAACATGTTGCAGAAAAGGTTCCGCAGCCTCCGTAGCAGAACCTCCAAGTTCGGTAACGCATCATAATAATCCCCTCAATTCCCCCCAAAAATGGATTAAAACGCTGGAATATAAAGACAATATAACATACATCCATAAACGTGGATGCATATGCAAAAGTGCAATATATTTATCTGTACAGTAATCTATTTATTTATATCTGCACCTTATTGCTCTTTTATCCCGCACTATCATGAGCTAATGCAACGAAATTCCGTTCTTATCTGTACTGCAAAGTTCAAGTTTGAATGACAATAAAAGGAAGTCTAAGTCTAAGATGGGCAAAATTCCAAAAAAGAATGAAGTTCGCCTACTGAAACCCACTACTACCGACCATGCAGTCTGATAGTTTATATATCAATGATGAAATCTTAACATTGCAACACATGCCAATACGGCCGGGTTAACTTATAAAGGGCAATTTTAAATTTCCCGCTAAACTTCCGGTTGAAAACGTCTATACATGATGACGTATGTGCGTGACGTCAATCGTTGAAACGGAAGTATCGGTACCCCATTGAATCCAATACAAAAAAGCTTTGTTTTCATCTCAAAATTCCACAGTATTCTGAACATCTGTGTTGGTGAATCTTTTGCAATTTGTTTAATGAACAATGAAGACTGCAAAGAAGAAAGTTGTAGGTGGGATCGGTGTATTAGCGGATGGCTGCAGCAACACAACCAGGAGGACTTTGACTTGGATAGCAGACGCGCTAGCCGACGCTAGCCGCCGACCGCACGGATGATCGGGTGAAGTCCTTCGTCCTTCCGTCGATCGCTGGAACGCAGGTGAGCATGGGTGTTGATGAGCAGATGAGGGCTGGCTGGCGTACGTGGAGCGTTAATGTTTTTATCATAGCTCTGTGAGGTCCCGTTGCTAAGTTAGCTTCAATGGCGTCGTTAGCAACAGCATTGTTAAGCTTCGCCAAGCTGGAAATTATTAACCGTGTATTTACATGTCCATGGTTTAATAGTATTGTTGATCTTCTGTCCATCCTTCCAGTCAGGGATTTATTTATTTTGTTTCTATCTGCATTTGAGCCCGATGCTATCACGTTAGCTCAGTAGCTAAAGAGCTTCGCCGATGTATTGTCGTGGAGATAAAAGTCACTGTGAATGTCCATTTCGCATTCTCGACTCTTATTTTCAAGAGGATATAGTATCCGAGGTGGTTTAAAATACAAATCCGTGATCCACAATAAAAAAAGGAGAAAGTGTGGAATCCAATGAGCCAGCTTGTACCTAAGTTACGGTCAGAGCGAAAAAACATATGTCCTGCACTGCACTCTAGCCCTTCACTCTCACTTTCCTCATCCACAAATATTTCATCCTCGCTCAAATTAATGGGGTAATCGTCGCTTTCTCGGTCCGAATCTCTCTCGCTGCATTGTAAACAATGGGAAAATGTGAGGAGTCCTTACTCCGGTGACGTCACGCTACTTCCGGTACAGGCAAGGCTTTTTTTTTTTATCAGCGACCAAAAGTTGCGACCTTTATCGTCGTTGTTCTCTACTAAATCCTTTCAGCAAAAATATGGCAATATCGCGAAATGATCAAGTACGACACATAGAATGGATCTGCTAGCCCCGTTTAAATAAAAAAAAACATTTCAGTAGGCCTTTAAAGCACAACAAAACGCAGTTCCTCAAAAATACTCGTAAATTGAGGTCCCCATGTATTCTGCTTCTGTATTTTTTCTTTTTATTATTCCAACAAGAAAGTCTCGTCCATCTCTTAGAGGGCCTAACTAACACCGGCGACGACATCTTCGATTTATATCAGACATCTCATTCTCCCTCGGCAAGGATGGACTAATGGAAAGTGTACCTTTTTGCTGCAATAACCGAGGAAGGAAACCAAACGAAAAGGAAGAGAGCGTTTTAGAGCCAAAGTGGAAAAAAATCATGCTGTCGATCTTCTTGGTGTTAATACAATTCCTTACAATTGTTTCCACGAGCAACACGCGTGCAGTCCTTGGACTCTCCGAAGTGCTTTAGTACGGCAAAAGTCTGCACATGACGCCAAGACGTATTCAAAAGCATATTAAAAATGCATGCTTTACACTGACGGAGCAGCTTTATGGAATCTGAAAAAATGTATTTTTCATGAGCTCTTTTCAAGAGGTCCACCACGCTGAACATCTCAAATTGACGTGACGCCGTCTGCTCAAGAGAAGACTCGTCACTCACACGTCGCTGGAAGTGGAACGCTTGCCGTAGTCCTGCAGGACTGTGACAGTCGCTGCCTCGCCGACACGCCTCAACTGAAGACAATACTTGCACATTTCAATCAGAACCGGACCCACTCGTGTTGGTGTTTATTCGGAAAAAGCAGTTATTTACCGCTTTTGCTGGTGTCAGAAAATAACTGCACTTAGGCAGGACTTATCAGGAGTGGAAGTCAGTTATAGGCTGCAAATTCAAATGAGGTCCCCGCAGTCAAGTCTTTTCATGGCACAAAACCCAAAACCAGAGAAGTTAGCACGTTGTGTGAATGGTAAATAAAAACAGAATACAATGATTTGCAAATCCTTTTCAACTTATGTTCAATTGAAAAGACTGCAAAGACAAGATGTGTAACGTTCGAACTGGAAAACTCTAGCCCATTTGGAATTTGAGGCCTGCAAAATGTTTTAAAAAAAAGCTGGCACAAGTGGCAACAAAAGACTGAGAAAGTTGAGGAATGCTCATCAAAAACACTTATTTGGAACATCCCACAGGTGAACAGGCTAATTGGGAACAGGCGGGTGCCATGATTGGGTATAAAAGCAGCTTCCATGAAATGCTCAGTCATTCACAAACAAGGACGGGGCGAGGGTCACCAATTTGTGAACAAATGCGTGAGCAAATTGTCAGACAGTTTAGGAACAACATTTCTCAACGAGCGTTTGCAAGGAATTTAGGGATTTCACCAGCTACGGTCCGTAATATCATCAAAATGTTCAGACACTCTGGAGAAATCACTGCACGTAAGCGGCAAGTCCGAAAACTAACATTGAATGCCCGTGACTTTGAATCCCTCAGGCGGTACCACATCAAAAGGCGACATCAGTGTGTCAAGGATATCACCACATGGGCTCAGGAACACTTCAGAAAACCACCTTCAATAACTACAGTTTGTCGCTACATCTGCAAATGCAAGTTAAAACTCTACTATGCAAAGCCAAAGCCATTTATCAACAACACCCAGAAATGTCGCCGGCTTCGCTGGGCCCGAGCTCATCTAAGATGGACTGGTAGAAAGTAGAAAAGTGTTCTGTGGTCTGACGAGTCCACATTTCAAAGTGTTTTTGGAAACTGTGGACGTCGTGTCCTCCGGACCAAAGAGGAAAAGAACCATCCGGATTGTTATAGGCGCAAAGTTAAAAAAGCCAGCATCTGTGATGGTATGGGGGTGTATTAGTGTCCAAGGCATGGGTAAATTACACGTCTGTGAAGGCAACATTAATGCTGAAAGGTAAATACAGGTTTTGGAGCAACATATGTTGCCATCCAAGCAACGTTATCATGGACGCCCCTGCTTATTTCAGCAAGACAATGCCAAGCCACGTGTTACGTCAGCGTGGCTTCATAGTAAAAGAGTGCGGGTACTAGACTGGCCTGCCTGTAGTCCAGACCTGTCTCCCATTGAAAATGTGTGGCCCATTATGAAGCCTAAAATACCACAACGGAGACCCCGGACTGTTGAACAACTTAAGATGTACATCAAGCAAGAATGGGAAAGAATTCCACCTGAAAAGCTTCAAAAATGTGTCTCCTCAGTTCCCAAACGTTTACTAAGTGTTGTTAAAAGGAAAGGCCATGTAACACAGTGGTAAAAATGCCCCGGTGCCAACTTTTTTGCAATGTGTTGCTGCCATTAAATTCTAAGTTAATGATTATTTGCTCAAAAAAAAAACAGTTTATCAGTTGGAACATTAAATATTTTGTCTTTGCAGTCTATTCAACTGAATATAAGTTGAAAATAATTTGCAAATCATTGTATTCTGTTTTTATTTACCATTTACACAACGTGCCAACTTTACTGGTTTTGGGTTTTGTAGAGTGTGGAATATCCTAAAACGTGTTTTGTGGCAATTCCGACTGTTGCTATGTACAGTGGCGCTTTCCGTCATTTTCAGCAGACTACGTTGCTAAATGATTAACCCCTCCCCCTTCCTCTCACGTGAGATCCACCCAGTAATTAGGCCATATGAATCCCTTCCCTACTGTACCTGTATCAGTGTGTATCTATGTTTAACACCCTGACACAACCTGAAAAAAAATGGTTTTCTGTCATTTAAACCGTGTCGTGTAAATCCAGACATCTGACGGCGCTCCCCGCAGAAACTGGGTTCTGCTCGAGGTTTTCTTCCCTCGGGAGTGTTTGCCTTGCCTCAGTCGCCGAGTGTTTACTCATGTGAGGTGCAGTTGTTTTTCTTTAATGTACGAGGCGTGTGGTGCCCGCTGAATTGACTCAAATTAAATAAATCCAACTTGATTTGACTAGTATTTAATATAAGAGTGCTACTACAAGCTATTGTAAAAAAAAATAAAAAAATTAAATTGTATACATACAAATTAGAGCGGTCAAAAATAACAGGTTGACTCATGCAATTAATCGCAAAAAAAATATTGCATTCATTTATATGAAGATTAATCACACTTTGACTGGTGTTTTGCTTCAAAATAACTTGAGCTAAAACTGGATTTTAGCTAAAACCCTTAGAGTTTTGAGCAAATAAATGACATGCATTGAAGTAAAACATAAAATATATATATATATATATATATATATATATATATTTATTATATATACGTATATATATATATATATATATATATATATATATATATATATATATATATTTATTATATATACGTATATATATATATATATATATATATATATATATATATATATGTTAGGTCATGAAAAAACACAAGAGGCTATGTCATCCCTACAAGCCTGTTTCGCAGGTTTCCCTGCTCGTCGGGGGATTTTATTGATGTGTCTGTGGCTGTTACATGTATATATAGGATACATTACCTTGGGGTGTGGCCATTGTTGCAACAATAGCGTCTTGCTTCTGTGTCGGCATGATGAGACCAGTTCGTTATATTGTGAATTAGTGAATTATATTTTATATAGCGCTTTTCTCTGGTGACTCAAAGCGCTTTTACATAGGATGGCGGAAGCGGGGATCGAACCTGGAACCCTCAAGTTGCTGGCACGGACGCTCTACCAACCGAGCTATACCGCCCCCACAATTGCGTCTTGCTTCTGTGTCGGCATGATGAGACCAGTTTGTTATATTGTGAATTAGTGAATTATATTTTATATAGCGCTTTTCTCTGGTGACTCAAAGCGCTTTTACATAGGATGGCGGAAGCGGGGATCGAACCTGGAACCCTCAAGTTGCTGGCACGGACGCTCTACCAACCGAGCCATACCGCCCCCACAATTGCGTCTTGCTTCTGTGTCGGCATGATGAGACCAGTTTGTTATATATACATGTGACAGTCAGGGAAACCTGCGAAACAGGCTTGTAGGGATGATATTGCCTCTTGTGTTTTTTCCTGACCTAACGTATATATATATATATATATATATATATATATATATATATATATATATATATATATATATATATATATATATATATATATATATATAGTACTTTCTACAGTACCGCCTGAATGCAGGTGAGATAGGCTCCAGCACCCCCCGTGACCACAAAATGGACAAGCGGTACAAAACGGATGGATGGACTTTTGACCACGACTGTAACTCCACATGTGTTCATTCATAGTTTTGATGCCTTCAGTGACAATCTACAATGTAAATACCGAGCGGGATGGCCACCGGGACACAGGTCCGGTGGATGAAGTGCTGGCTGTCCAGAGTCGGGACCCGGGGTGGACCGCTCGCCTGTGCATCGGTTGGGGACATTTCTGCTCTGCTGACCCGTCTCCGCTCGGGATGGTCTCCTGCTGGCCCCACTATGGACTGGACTCTCACACTATTATGTTAGATCCACTATGGACTGGACTCTCACACTATTATGTTAGATCCACTATGGACTGGACTCTCACACTATTATGTTAGATCCACTATGGACTGGACTTTCACTATTATGTTAGATCCACTATGGACTGGACTCTCACACTATTATGTTAGATCCACTATGGACTGGACTCTCACACTATTATGTTAGATCCACTATGGACTGGACTTTCACTATTATGTTAGATCCACTACGGACTGGACTCTCACACTATTATGTTAGATCCACTATGGAATGGACTCTCACTATTATGTTAGATCCACTATGGACTGGACTCTCACACTATTATGTTAGATCCACTATGGACTGGACTTTCACTATTATGTTAGATCCACTATGGACTGGACTCTCACACTATTACGTTAGATCCACTATGGACTGGACTCTCACACTATTATGTTAGATCCACTATGGACTGGACTCTCACTATTATGTTAGATACATTATGGACTGGACTCTCACACTATTATGTTAGATCCTCTATGGACTGGACTCTCACTATTATGTTAGATCCACTATGGACTGGACTCTCACACTATTATGTTAGATCCACTATGGAATGGACTCTCACTATTATGTTAGATCCACTATGGACTGGACTCTCACACTATTATGTTAGATCCACTATGGACTGGACTTTCACTATTATGTTAGATCCACTATGGACTGGACTCTCACACTATTATGTTAGATCCACTATGGACTGGACTCTCACTATTATGTTAGATCCACTATGGACTGGACTCTCACACTATTATGTTAGATCCACTATGGACTGGACTCTCACACTATTATGTTAGAACCACTATGGAATGGACTCTCACTATTATGTTAGATCCACTATGGACTGGACTCTCACTATTATGTTAGATCCACTATGGACTGGACTCTCACACTATTATGTTAGATCCACTATGGACTGGACTCTCACTATTATGTTAGATCCACTCTGGACTGGACTCTCACTATTATGTTAGATCCACTATAGACTGGACTCTCACACTATTATGTTAGATCCACTATGGACTGGACTTTCACTATTATGTTAGATCCAATATGGACTGGACTCTCACACTATTATGTTAGATCCACTATGGACTGGACTCTCACTATTACCGTATTTCCTTGAATTGGCGCAGGGAATATAGTATTCGCACGTCTAGAATTACTGCCGGGTCAAACTCGTTTCTCAAAATAATTAACGCATGCTTGGCCTTATCGCCGGTTTATTATTGAAGCTGGATCAAATTCGTTTCGCAAAATATTAATTTTATTATCGCATGTCTATAATTTTCGCCGGGTCAAACTCGTTTCGCAAAATATTTAGCATATGGCTACAACTTCCACCGGGTCAAATTCGTTACGTCACGAGTGACGCATCTGTCCTCCTTTTCAAAATGGAGGAAGCTGATCTCAGTAGTTTACAATCGCACAAAGGAAAAAAGATAAAGAGCTTTTCAGTAGGATTTAAGGTTCAAGCTATTGAATACCGGTACAGTATGCTAAAGAGAACAGTAAGCAGCTATGTTTTATTAATATACCGTAGCTGCGTGTGTGAAATACTGTATAAGTCATTAAATCACTCCCGCCTCCTGGTGGTAGAGGGCGCTGCCGCGCTAGTGATCCTTCTTGCGACTTCCTGTACTGCAGAAGAAGTGAACACACGCAGCAAGAGATTTATTTTTTCCCTCTGCCTGAACTTCTAACTTGGAGGATCACATACAGGTATCTAAAATAAAACAGTTTTCTAAACTGGACTTTCAATCGAAGCAGGAGGTAATAATTAAAGGAATATCTCCATCGAAACAGAGACTTTTAAAACTGAAGAAAGAAAATAAGGAAGACTTCTATAAACAAGTTATCGATGCTTTTGGTCAGAAGGAGCTGCAAATGGACTCCATTTATAAGTACAGGTAAGACCATAATAACGTTTTTGTTAATTAAATGTGCTTTTCATGATGGTATGCTTACATCACACTCAAAGCGCACGCCTAAATTTTATGGATTCCTTTTGGTAAACGCCGGAGTGAGAAGAGGTTTTAAAATAATTACCGCATGCACGGCCATCCCGCCGGTTTCCGGTAAACGCAGGTGTGACAGGAGGTTTTAAATTAATTAACGCCCCTGCGGCTATTCAAGGAAATACGGTATGTTAGATCCACTATGGACTGGACTCTCACACTATTATGTTAGATCCACTATGGACTGGACTCTCACACTATTATGTTAGATCCACTATGGACTGGACTCTCACTATTATGTTAGATCCACTATGGACTGGACTTTCACTATTATGTTAGATCCACTATGGACTGGACTCTCACACTATTATGTTAGATCCACTATGGACTGGACTCTCACTATTATGTTAGATCCACTATGGACTGGACTCTCACTATTATGTTAGATCCACTATGGACTGGACTCTCACTATTATGTTAGATCCACTCTGGACTGGACTCTCACTATTATGTTAGATCCACTATAGACTGGACTCTCACACTATTATGTTAGATCCACTATGGACTGGACTTTCACTATTATGTTAGATCCACTATGGACTGGACTCTCACTATTATGTTAGATCCACTATGGACTGGACTGGACCACATCTGCGGTCCTCTCCAAGGTTTCTCATAGTCATTCACATCGACGTCCCACTGGGTTGTGAGTTTTTCCTTGCCCTTATGTGGGCGCTGAACCGCGGCTGTCGTTGTGGCTTGTGCAGCCCTTTGAGACACTTGTGATTTAGGGCTATATAAAAAAACATTGATTGATTGATTGATTGATTGATTGAAATAGTCATGAAAATAAAAGGAAGGTTTGTCCAAACATTTGGCCTGTACTGTATGAATAAAAATGACAGTATATTTTGTCAATTTGATTTATTTTATTAAAAAAATAAAAAATAAAATAAAGGGTGTTGTGTATTACCTTTGCAACATTTAAGCGAGCAATACATATGTGACATTTCTGTTTGTAATAAAACATCCGACTGGTATTTCAACAACTTTCCGTGCTCTGAAATCCTCATGTTTCAAGTCTGACTGGCAGAATGCACGCCAAAGAGAGGATTATTTCACGGCGCTTTTATCAGTTGTGCGCGTTACTCTCTGCGAGGAACGCATCAAAAGAGCCTTAAGAGTGAGATACAGTGCTGGAAGCATCAGTTCCCCCACCCACACAAGCAGAGACCTCCGTGAGCGTTCACTGGGGGGCAGTCGAGTAACATCAACCCTGGTGGCTGACAGGCGCCTGCAAGCCTGCTTCAAGACTATTCAGCCACATCACTGCTGCTATATGAACATTTTACAAGTCACATTTTCAGCATAATCATGAAATAATTGCTTGTTTTATGTCCTTTTTGGCGATGGGATTCTAACTTTAAAGAAAAACCGACTCATAGACTCTCCTCTTACACTTAACTTTACAGAGGCGATGCCAGAGAAACCCGTTCAATGTTCTGAGAGAACTGTAGTGATGTTTCGATCAAATCAATTTCCCTCTTTTAGCCGAACAAAGGTAAAAAAAAAATAAAATAAAAAAAATAGAAGCGTACCTCGCAGGTGAGAAGTGGAATTCACAAACAAATATCACAGCTTCCCTCACACTTGCCGCCTGTCTGTGGTTTCGGTGAAGGTAGTGGTTTGTCGAGTGAGAAGTGACGCACACCTGCTGGCTTCTCTTCCTCCGCAGTCTGGCATCCTTTGCATGCGGCGGCAAAAACAAGGGACAGGCGCTTGAATGTATTCCAGGATGACAATTCACACCAGAGCTCCATGGAAGTTCTTCAAATACACCGAACGGCGCCAATTCGAACAAACTCCGCACAAAGTAACCAAAACCAGTGAAGTTGGCACGTAAATGGTAATTAAAAACAGAATACAATGATTTGCAAATCCTTTTCAACCTATATTCAATTGAATCGACTGCAAAAACAAGGTACTTATATTTCGAACTGGAAAACTTTGTTATTTTTTGCAAATATTAGCTCGTTTGGAATGTGATGCCTGCAGCGTGTTTCAAAAAAGCTGGCACAAGTGGCAAAAAAGACTGAGAGAGTTGAGGAATGCTCATCAAACACTTATTTGGAAAATCCCACAGGTGAACAGGCTCGTTGGGAACAGGCGGGTGCCATGATTGGGTGTAAAAGCAGCTTCCATGAAATGCTCGGTCATTCACAAACAAGGACGGGGCGAGGGTCACCACTTTGTGAACAAATGCGTGAGCAAATTGTCCAACAGTTTAAGAACAACATTTCTCAAGGAGCTATTGCAAGGAATTTCAACATCTACAGTCCGTAATATCATCAATAGGTTCAGAGAATCAGTAGAAATCGCTGCACGTAAGCGATGATCCTTCAGGTGGTACTGCATCAAAAAGCGACATCAGTGTGTAAAGGATATCACCACATGGGCTCAGGAACACTTTAGAAAACAACTGTCAGTAACTACAGTTGGTCGCTACATCTGTAAGCGCAAGTTAAAACTGTACTACGCAATGCGAAAGCCATTTATCAACAACACCCAGAAACGCCGCCTGCTTCGCCGGGGCCCGAGTTCATCTAAGATGGACTGATGCAAAGCGGAAAAGTGTTCTGTGGTCTGACGAGTCCACATTTCAAATTGTTTTGGGAAACTGTGGACCTTGTGTCCTCCGCAACACATGCTTTGTACAATAGCATCAGGAAACTGAATGAAAGTGTAGCTGGGTTTTATTTTTCCTTTTAATACAGGGGAGTCCCTAAAGTTGAACGCCTCAAAATGTCAATAAATCTCCTGATTTACAGAATATGTTTTGCTACGTAATGCTCTCCAGAAGGGTACCAGTGGTGGCAAGGAGTCAAATTGCGATGAGAATCCTAGAACCAAAAAAAAATGGAACTGAGACGTGCGTAAAAAATGTGTCTAAAGCACAAGCACGATTAATTCAAATAAATGATTTAAACAGGCAATCAAATCCGTACATTCACAAAAGGCATGTAGCATTTCACCACAAGCGGCCGGAAAATGTCCCTTTCTGGTTCCAAACCTAAAAAAACAGCAGAGAAATTAACAATTCTGCCAATATAAGAGTATCAAAGCAAAAGATTCAAGGAACTTTATTAATATATTACTTATACGATATTTAGTACCTAAGGTCCCAGATTCAGTGCAATGAGTACCACAAGAACAATAGTATGTACATGATAATTTATACAAATAGACTAGGTTATTAATAGCATTGGTTAATAGGAATAGATTAGGAAATGAAGGGAATACATAAAAAATACAACAAATTGTCGTGCAAGTAGAACGTAAAATCAATGACAGTAAACCAAAACCAAATAAAAGCCCAGTTCAGTACAGTTATTTGTTAAAGGCCTACTGAAATGAAATTTTTTTATTCAAACGGGGATAGCAGATCAATTCTATGTGTCGTACTTGATAATTTCGCGATATTGCCATATTTTTGCTGAAAGGATTTAGTAGAGAACATCGACGATAAAGTTCGCAACTTTTGGTCGCTGATAAAAAAAAGCTTTGCCTGTATCGGAAGTAGCGTGACGTCACAGGTTGAAAGGCTCCTCACATTTCCCCATTGTTTACACCAGCAGCGAGAGCAATTCGGACCGAGAAAGCGACGATTACCCCATTAATTTGAGCGAGGATGAAAGATTTGTGGATAAGGAAAGTGAGAGTGAAGGACTAGAGTGCAGTGCAGGACGTATCTTTTTTCGCTCTGACCGTAACTTAGGTACAAAGGCTCATTGGATTCGACACTTTCTACTTTTTCTATTGTGGATCACGGACTTGTATTTTAAACCACCTCGGATACTATATCCTCTTGAAATGAGAGTCGAGAACGCGAACTGGACATTCACAGTGACTTTTATCTCCACGACAATACATCGGTGAAGCACTTTAGCTACGGAGCTAACGTAATAGCATCGTGCTTAAATGTAGATAGAAACAAAAGAAATAAGCCCCTGACTGGAAGGATAGATAGAAGATCAACAATACTACTATCAGGAGACACCAAACCAAACACTGGACCTGTAACCACACGGTTAATGCTGTGCCGCCTGTCGAAGCCTAACAATGCTGTTGCTAACAACGCCATTGAAGCTAACTTAGCTACGGGAACTCGTCAGAGCTATGATAAAAACATTAGCGCTCCACCTACGCCAGCCCTCATCTGCTCATCAACACCAGTGCTCACCTGCGTTCCAGCGATCGACGGCGCAACGAAGGACTTCACCCGATCATCGATGCGGTCGGCGGCTAGCGTCGGATAGCGTCGGATAGCGCGTCTGCTATCCATCTCAAAGTCCTCCTTGTTGTGTTGCTGCAGCCGGCCGCTAATACACCGATCCCATCTACAGCTTTCTTCTTTGCAGTCTCCATTGTTCATTAAACAAATTGCAAAAGATTCACCAACACAGATGTCCAGAATACTGTGGAATTTTGCGATGAAAACAGAGCTGTTTGTATTGGGATACAATGTGTCCCAATACTTCCGGTTCAACCATTGTCGTCACGCGCAAACGTCATCATACCTACACGTTTTCAACCGGAAGTTTCCCGGGAATTTTAAAATTGCCCTTTATAAGTTAACCCGGCCGTATTGGCATGTGTTGCAATGTTAAGATTTTATCATTGATATGTAAACTATCAGACAGCGTGGTCGGTAGTAGTGGGTTTCAGTAGGCCTTTTCAGTACATGCAAAACCTTCAAGCACTTGTTGCGGTTTGTTGACCCTGTGTCACAATGCGGTACAACACAGTTGAGAGGAACCCAAGGATGCAGATGGACGGTGAGTAAAAGAGTTATTTTACTTAGGTCATGTTCTCACAAAAGCACTCCTCACAAGGAGGGGAGCAAAAAGCGACGGTGCAAAAAGGAGAAAACAAAAAGTGCACCGTGGAAGAAACAAAAACTACTACGTACAAAGTTAAACTACACTTGGGTCTGAGTTGCAAGACGTACTAACTACAAAAACAACACCAAGCTGGATGGCAATGGGATACAAAAACAACACCAAGCTGGATGGCACTGGGAATGGTCAAGATAGCAACTAGCAAAAAACCTGTTAGGCGTGGAGAGCCGAGAAGTGGAATCAACTGCACTAAGAGTGGAAAATGAATACAAACCACAAGGTGGCCGCAGGCGGAGATACCCTGCATCTTTTGTGGTGAACTGCAACCAAACGTTCGAGTATTCCAGCCTGAGCATTGTAGTGTTTTAACAAGACCCTCACTGTGTCCAGCGTAACACCGTCACGACTGTTGACTCAGTAGTTGACAGTAACTGTTCCCCATTTTGGCTGCCATTACGGTACCAAGTTTTTTCCCATATACTGGGAAGATAACTGTAAACCTCAAGAAATACTGTATATAGACCTATAGAATGCCAAAAGCTGAGCACAGCGTGCCAACAACTTCTAGTTCCTTCTTCACCTTCATAGCAAATCAGCATTTTTATAGAATTTACAGAGTTTTAGGAAGGCAGCTATCGATTGTTTTAGTAATTGAGTGAAATATTGATTAGTTTGTTCGATTAATAGAGTAATTGTATTAAACCCGACTTGGACCCCGACTTAAACAAGTTGAAAAACTTATTCGGGTGTTACCATTTAGTGGTCAATTGTACGGAATATGTACTTCACTGTGCAACCTACTAATAAAAGTCTCAATCAATCAATCAAAACAATGCCTATTTTAGGGAAACTAGTCAAAATATTTATTTTTCTCCAACCCTCATTCCTCTTTTTTTTTTTTCTTCTTCTTTCAAATCCTTGTTTAATGCTGTCATGTTTAAATGTAAAAGATTGCAAACCAAATATTACATAATCTTCACATGAAACCTTAATCTGGCTGTAAGCAGGCTACTGTATGAACACAATTTGTCGTAAATTACACAACTTGTTATTTGTATTGGGGGTAATCCGCGTCACCCAATTCTTTTTTTCTTCTTCTATTAAATATACATCATTAACTTTGAAATTTTTCTTTTAATATGAGTGCATTGAAAAACAAAAAAAGATTTCCGGAACAAAGATCACGGCTCTCGTGTGCGCACTGTTGCAGTGGCCGTGCGGAAACAACGTCTGCGTATTTAAAGTTCCAGGCATTCCAATGCGGTCCGGTTTGTATCAATTTTAATTAGTTACGCTCATTGAACCATTAATCCAAGCAACAGAATATAAATCCAAGCTTTTTTCTGATCAAATTAAAATATTTAATCGATT
The DNA here is from genome assembly GCF_033978785.1 of Entelurus aequoreus. Lineage (NCBI taxonomy): Eukaryota > Metazoa > Chordata > Actinopteri > Syngnathiformes > Syngnathidae > Entelurus > Entelurus aequoreus. The sequence continues at coordinate 20,065,448 of NC_084734.1, forward strand.
ATTTGTTGCAGCCTTACTGCATTTCATGACAAATTAAGGTAATTAAGACTCGTTTGTCCCGAGTGTTAGGAATTTCAATACAGCATATTACTGAATTATATTTAGGGAATTAAGTGAGGAAATAATGTTCTGAGCTCCTGTTTCAATAATATTGCTGCATAATAATTTCCCATTTTGACAACATATTGTTATTTTTCTTAACCAAAACGGACTTTTTCTGGTCCCAGCATACATTGCGACTCAATTGCATAAAGACATAATCAATAACTAATTCCACACTATGACATACATTTTTTTTTAACAATAAATCCACTGATTATCATGCCCATCTATACCCCTTAGGGGTTATGTTCAGAGACACTTGGCAACCTAAAGCTAACATTTTCTTTTGGGAGGAA